>NC_140970.1:29561377-29638877 GCF_056783735.1 Eptatretus burgeri | reverse complement strand
CAAGATCGAGGCTCATGGAAGAACAAGGTAACAGAGGGTAAACAAGAGCGAGAATTGCTTTGTAATACATGTCCCCTACCAATGTGATGTTTTCTAAGTCCAAAAAGAGCATAACTCTGTGAAAAATTGACAAAACACCCTGGAATTCGAACTTGTTCTGTAACTTATCATAATAAAGCCATGCACCAAGGGTCAGTTGAATATGTTAAAGGGTATGGGAAAAAAAATTCTGAAAAACCACGAGTGCGGTGGACAAACAGATAAATGGGTGAAACCGTTAGGGGACTAATAAAATGGCACTCGATAGAGGGCATACCTCCACCAGGCTGAACAGTTTACTTTTTGTGTCCCACTGAGAGGCTGGATCTGTATCCAGACCTTAACCAAAATCTCATCAACTTGTTCTTGTCACCTACCCAAGATATGCACAAAGTTTTTACATAGTCTGTCCACAACTTTTTGAAATATCCTGCAATATATTGTTTTTACCCCCATGGTCTAATGGTTTACACCCAGCATGATTGAACTGTTTTATGAAGTCAGTTCTACAAATAGGAGAAAGAGTTGAGGTGTGCCGTCCACCTGGATTTGGGGAGTTTAACTCAGTTGAGAGGGTTATGGAAGAACACATGCTGGGAAGAAGTCAGGGGGCAGAGAAGCAAGATCTGAGGAGAGGTGGTAAAAAACAGAGGCTTCCAACTGGTACACGATGTGCAACCTTTTGTAGTACTCCCATAGACACCACATTGCAGACACCTAATGATCAGATAGGCCATTATACTCAGAACAGATATACAATATAAAGTCACCTCTGTGTGTGTGCCTAGTGTTGGCTTAATGGTTTGGGTGGTGGGCTTTGGATCCTAGGGTCCTGAGTTCAAATCCCACTCAGATGTTGAATTAATACCAGGTGGGGTTAACTCGGCCTGTCATCCTTCCGAAGTCGGCAAAATGAGTGCCAGCATGCTGGTATACTGTGTTGGAGTGGCGACCCGTCCAGGATTGTGTCCAATAGCCAAGGAGACTGCTTAAGCAGCACAGAGTATGGTCCCAATCTCCTCCTCCTCCTCTGTGTGTACTTTCCTGTCCTTGCTTTAAATTAAAAATAAAACCCAGAAGGATACAGGTATTGGAAGCAAAACGTTGTGAACGAGCGTTTCCTCATTCCTCGACTGATCGTACTGTTGTACTTTACATGGTTCCTGCATAATCCATAAAATTCAGAACCCTTTCTGGTTATTCAGCTTTTGTAAAGTGAATATGTCGATGTCAAACATGCAACACGATTCGGTTATGTTTTTTTTATATTAAATCATTCCTCAACTTGTTATTGAGCGGCTTGTTGGTGGAGTGGGTAAAGCCTTGTTGCTTTGTCCTAAATGGTGTGGTGGGTTTGATTCCCGCTGCTGTTCGGGAGAAGACATGGGCACTACCGGGTCTACTTGCCCATATAGAAACGTCACTATGGCACTCAAACGACCCCCACACTGTTATGGACCACCACCCGTAGTATTCGAATTTTAATGTGATAATGGATCCTTTAAACTGGGGACTTCAATGTGGTTATAGACTATCAGGGTGATCATGCTTGTTGATTCTACACTGGACCCACAGGCCGAAATAGGGTCATTGTATGGTTCCAAAGACCTCTTCAATACTACATGCTCGCTAATGTCCAGTAGCAAGTGCAAGAAGAATCTTCAACCATCTTGACATCAATTTTACACCACAGCGTACCTCATGATGAAGCACCATGGTTCTCACACCCTGACTGTATAACTTAAATATGCACAACTTCCGTTGAGGTATTCCTCAAACAATAACAATAACATTCAAATTTCAGTCTTGTAAATTCCAATTCAATATAAATGGGACAGAAAACGAATAACCACCATTTTACTGATTACTTTTTAGTTAATGACCTAATTTAATATAATTGCTATGTAGGGTAATGAGATACACAATGCTTGCCAGCTTGAACAAAACACTGAATTTAAATGAGTAAAACAGATAAGTTCCTTAAGAAAATACAAAAGGGGGTGTGCTGGTGGAGAGACCTATGGTTGGTTGGAGGGTGGTGGAGTTTTCCGAGTGGTATCTTTCATCAGGAATGAAAAACTTGTAAAATAACTAATAAAATATGATTACAATTACAATGCAAAGGCATCCATTTTATTAAAATAACAAAAAACTTATCACTTGTTCTTGAAAAACTTAATGAGTGAAAAGTTGTTTATTTTCAGTTTATAATGCACCACCAAAAGCTTTCTCTTACATTAAGTTTGGCTTATTAAATAATGTTATATCATTTCATGGTATAGAATACCGGGCTGGTTGGTAATTTAACCCTTTGAACCCTGAGCTCCTTGGACTTTCAGATACCCAACCTTGGGCTCCCGGAAAAAAAATCAGACCACTTAAATATATGGATGTTTGAATAGCGACCGGTAAAACAGCTGCAAGGGTTCAAAGGGTTAATGATGATGTCACAGTCAGATAGTTTAAAGACAAAGCCATGTGATGGTGAGTGGAACTATAATGACTCATCTTGCAAGAGTTCAAAGCATGATTTCCAAATTCAAAGGTAAATGTAGGAGACAGGCAAGTGTACAGTAATTAAATGTTTTATGATTTAATTCAAATTCAAAATTGGCAGGAACTGAGTGAACAGAATTAGATATTAACCACGGGAATTGCAGAACCTTTCATTCCATTTATGATGTTGCAGGTACATCAAGACATACATTGCGCCCATGTCGGATTGCTAAAAAGTGAACCAAATCACTTTCGAGTAGCTCTCCTGATGTATCCTTATGTTCATCCATTCAACTATGATGCCATTTTCATAATGATTTCACTGCTTACACTTTTTATAGATTGCTAATATTATTTAGTTATTATGTAGTTAGTTAGAGCAGCCTGGTTAAGTCAGTTATTAATTTATTTAGTTTATTATTTTCCTCTATATAATTCTACAAGAGTGAAAGAGACGCACAGCCTTATGGGCCACTTAGCCCAAAGAGGAGAGATGATGATGAAAGAGACAAACCAAAACTTACTGAAAAATAAGGATCCTTTGGCTTCCAAGTTTGGAGGAAACGTTCTTCCAGCCTGTCACGTCGCCTTTTATACTCATTAAGTCTAATGTAGTTCTCTCTGGTCTCCTTTCTCCACCCTCTTCTCACCCTTCTCTCCACCACCACCTCCCCCTACAGGCCCACAGTAACTCTCTTCTGCCATTCCTCCCACTTCCCTTTTACGCTTGCTTCTCCTTCTTTTTCGGCTCTTTCCTTATTATAATTTTTTAAAATTTGTTCAAGATAAAATTTGTAAAACCTAATTCGTGCCGAAGTAAAAAGGTTTACAACAGACTCCAGACTTCACTTCAAATAGTGAAATGTTTAGTTTAAAATGGTCTCAGATGACCTCTTTGCCCTTTAGAACCAATAATTAAGACATAACATGGTTTGCAGAGAGGATAGAGGGGGAATGTCTATTGCACTTATCCATTATACATTTTTAAAGGCCTTAGGGAAGGCCTAATATAGCTTTTGATCGGATTGTCAGTATGGTCTCTAATCTGGGGTGGGGGGGGGGGTCTTACAACCAATTGGAACAAAATACAACTCGACAGCCTTGTCAAAAGTTGGGATTCAGTCCTTAATTCCTTGGTATCTTCATTTGGGCACCTCAATAGTGCCTGAGCCTTGTAGACCACATTGAATTACTCTTAACAAATATAAATGATCCACTTAATGGAAACAATCCACACTCCCATGCAGATCAAGTATTTTCATTGTGAATTAATTGTTTGCCAACCCTCACTTAAGTGATCCATGCATTTACAAATACATGTTGTGTGAGACAGCCCCTCCAGATGTGCTGCTGTAGTTCATTAAGCAAAGTGAGGGTGTGAAAACAAGCCTAACAGGAAGAGAATTTCCTTTGAACCAGTTACCAAACTCACACTGCCAACTTGACTAAGAGCGAGAAATGAACTTCCATAGAGTTGCACCAGGAATGAGTCAGATGTGGATAACAGTTTCATTGCTTTCCATTGCATGATAAGATTATTCTAGTAGATCGACTGTCTAATAGCCATGCCGTCTGGTCTGGTAAACGTACAGTATGTTTTGAGGGTTGTTTTGTCACACTAAGTCAGACCCTGTCTCACTTTTTTGTCCCTCTTTCTCTGTGACCATTCTTCATACCACCCACATCCTCGTCACCCTCATCCCTCTTGTCATTGACACCTGAACCTTTTCTGCCATGAATGCCTGCCTAAAACTAATGAATGTTTCCATTCAAATTATTACATTATATATTCAAAGACACGTCCGGTGTGACAATGCCATTGTATTATCAGGACTTATCATGCCTCGTGCTTTATCTCCTTTCACCTTTTTCCTTTCCCTTTGACTGTCTTCCTCTTTGGTGACATGCAAACATCCCCCAGACTATCCTTCTTCCCCTTTCGCTTACTGAGCTAACCTGACATCTGAGGTTTTCAGGAGGAAGTTCTGCTTACCAAGTGAATATACTTGTATCACCTGCCTCGATTCACCAGGAAGTCAATTGACCTATATGGTCGTAAAAGTCAGTGAAGTTAGCAAGCAGTGACTGCTTGGTCTTCTTGCCAAGGGCTATGCCGAAGAGGTCCGTTTGCTTGGATAACCGAACGGCATACCTTTTATGTGTTCTATCATGGGTATAAAGATTGCCATCTTGCCATTTATCTTACAGAAGGCTACATATAAGTGGCCAAACAGTTTACATATTTTACTCATCAACTAGGCCACAGCTCATATTTTATGTTCATGGCACAGTAAACAAAGTAGGGAATTACATTTGAACATGAAAAATGAACAAACACCATCAAGAAACGGTTTGCCATAGTTTTCTACAACCTGTGGTACTTGAGTCAGATTTGAGGTGCATTCATTTTTAGACGAATCTTTTTAGGTTTTTTTTTCTATTAAGAGGTATTTCAATAACAGTTATTTAATTCTTTCCCCAAATACTTAAATCTTTGTTGACCTAATTCACCTGCTCACCAATGCAGCTCCAGATACAATAATTTATTTCCCAACATACATCTGATCACGTTACCTTCCTTCAAGATTTTCCCTCCATGCTTTTCACAGGCATGGTTCATGTCCAGAAGATGATGGCCACTGCTTATGTACAGAATATTGCTTCCCCCTTGAGTCCCAAACTAGACCCCCAAGCTAAGGATCCGTATCAATCACCTTTAGCCTCGTGTTTCCTTCTGCAAGAGGTTTCTGTTTCCTTTTGTACTTCATTGCTACTCCAACAAATATAACGATGACATCTCAACTCCACCTCTGATGTAGACCCCTGATCTTATCAACCTACTTTTGTTTTCCCATTGTACTTTGCTTATCTCTGCCACCAAAGGTGGATGGAGGTTATGTTTTCACCCCTGTCTATTTGTCTGTCTGTCTCTGTCTGTCTGTGAGTACGATATCTCAAAAAGTTAAGAATAGATTCGGACGAAACTTGGTGAATAGGTTGGGTGTGTGACAAGGGCGAATTGGTTAGATTTTGCTGAAGATCCGGATACGAGAATTTTTCAAGTGATTCTTCACTATTGAGAGATAGGGCCAAAAACGATGTATAGCACGATATGTCAAAGCATAGGCTCCATTGAGTGCCGTTTTAGTTACCTCGACCAACAAAGGTAGACGGAGGTTATGTTTCACCCCTGTTCGTTTGTCTGTCTGTGTTTGTGAGCAAGATATCAAATTGTCCCATTGTAGTTACCTCCAACACCAAATGTTATTACTCCATCTGGCTGGGCGTTAGATCACTGACCTCTAATCACTAAATTTCTGCAAAGGCCTTTTGAGGGGCAACGGATCTCACATGATAGATCAACATCATGACCAAGATTCCTCTAAAGAAACTGCATCCACATCCTGCACTTGGAAATGTGTACCTTTCATTTTGATCCAACATGTTTATTTTATCCTGTTGGGTACTCTGTTTTTTATGGAAAGTGGTTGTAGGGTTATGTAGATTCATTGTCTACTGCAGGCTTGTCACTATGCCCCTCCATATAGAATCCATGAAGCACACATTTCCTATATAGTCCATAAGGAAGACCACTTTGTTACCCTTTTTCGGTTGTAAGAACAACAGTGCAGAAAATGCACAAGTATAACAAACTTTAGATTTTGTCTTTACTAACAAAACCTTAAGTTGATGGTGTTTTTGCATTTTCTGCATTGTTTGTGTACAAAATGAAGACTTATGGAAGAGTGACGTGACAAAAGGTGAAAAGGCAATGTAGTGAAAGTGGGGCAGTGTGGCCGCAGTTGGATACAACAAGAAAGGGAATTAACAAACAGCAAAAGAGAGATCGGAGAGAAAGAAATGCAGTAATCTGCAGAAAAGAAGGTTGGGTTAATGGGGATATAGAATATCATGGGTAATGGTGGGGGGTGACAAGATACCACCGACTTGGAGCTCTGGAGGGAAGAGTGCTGTTGACCCATCTCCAGAAGGCAGTTCGACAGACAGGAGAAAAAAAGGAAAAAAATAGTGCAGGTGTGTGGTATGCTTGGATTTTGAAGTTGTGTGGAAAAACAGGGTGCTGTTCTTGCAGCTTTTGTAATAATGCAATGACATCCCAGGTACAAACTGTTGTTGAAGGTTGCATCCTCTTATGATCTTGCTAAATATAAGTAAATACATTAAATTTTACATTCTATCCACGAGGTTGCCCTCATAAGATGCTCTGTCAGCCATGTTCACTACTCATAGATGTTAATAATAAATAAAAGATAGGACCACTGGACCTATTGCTTATCTGGGCTCTGGCCTAATGTTGTAACCGAAATTTGGTAGCATTGTGACTGGTGGTGTTGGAGAAGATTTTTGTAGAAATTTACTAAGTCGGCCATTTTGACCTGCTTTAAGTCATGTGACTGGAACGAGCTTTGCAATTCCTATTGACAGTCATGAGAAGAACGTTGTTGCCAAATTTCAGCCGGATCAGCCCAGCAGTTTGGCTGGAGAAGGTGAAAAAGGAGACAGATGAACGGATGGACTGTGTGTGATGACAATACCTTATCTGGAATGTAAATTTCAGGTAAGCTAATAATATGTCCTCATGGTGCATGTGGCAAAATATACTTGCTGTCTCTCCTTATGACAAATCATGTGTTCCTTTCTGGACCAATGGCTCATGATGCAAGAAAACCAGGATCAAATCCCAAACACTATTAATATATTTGTCCATTGTTTACTAATGTCCTTGTACTCATTTCAACAGTAACCCACTTCTTGCTAATGTACACTGATATTCTATGCCCTGCTCAAACTCCTCCATGATCCCTCCTCAATTAAAAACAAACAAACTCATTCTCCAAACTTAATCATTGATTAATGATGTCTCACAGTCTTTGATTGGAACACAAAAGTATCTCCCATTTGTTGATTGTTAAAAAGCCTTTGGCAGTGTGGAAACAAATACCTTCATGAAACTCATATCCGCTAGATATTTTAACTCGTACATAAATACCGTTGCGGGCCGGGGGTCGGATGAGAAGACCACTCGGGGGGGGGGGGGGGGGTTCCCACCAGACTCCCCCAGAATTGTCGGCCGTCGCACACGGATAATTCCGTGACGCGGTGGGTCGCTCTTAACCGACCGTGGACGCCAATAACTCAACCACGTGACTTTGAGTCCTCCGTCTAGTTAATCCGGTTACCTAAAACTAACCACGTGATTTAATTACTGGGGAACATGCCCTCAATACACCTTGTCCGAACTGGATCACTCTACTGGATCGGATGCAGCTGAGCGACACTGCCAAGAATGTACTGGCTAAGAGGAACGGATCGTTGGGAATAAAGTCCTGGCTAAGCTAGGATTTGTACCATGCTGGATCAATGGAGGAAAAGACAAAAACGAGCAGGGAACATTTCTAATCGTAATTTATTAACAATGTGGCGAGGAAAGGTATGTGGTACGATTAATAGATTTATTGGGGTGCGCAAGCAGAGATATGGGAGAGAGGTGTGGTGCAAAAAAAAACAAGCAACTTATAAAAGCGGACGCAGAGCGGACCTAACCTGAAAATAATAATAACAATCTTCTGCAGGCTTACTTACATAGACAGGTGCCAGGAAACACACACACACACACACACACACACACACACACACACACACACACACACACACACACACACACACACACACGCACAGACACAGAAAAACCTGATGAAGAGGGATTGAAGCAAGACAGGAGAGGAGTTGAGGCTACGGTCTCTCTGTACCTTTGTATAATTGATATGCAGTTCCCGAACGTGCCACTAATATGTTTGGGGGGAATGCTCCATGGTGCAGTAGCCCCACTGACAGCTGGCGCGTTGTCTCCTGCTTCGGGCAGCTCACGTCGAGACCGTGGGCGTGAAGGAGGGGCTTGAGTTGGGAGGGTGGAGTCAGCATCGTGTGGGTGGAGAAGAGGAGGAGGAGCCCAGCGATGACGACAGAAGGCGGAGTCGAAGTCCAGCTTGAGCGGGAGGCGAGACAGGGCAGAGAGGAGAGGAGGAGGAGTCCAGCGATGACGACAGAAGGCAGAGTCGAGGTCCAGCTTGAGTGGGAGGCGAGGCAGGGCAGAGAGAGAGAGAGAGAGAGAGAGAGAGAGAGAGAGAGAGAGAGAGAGAGAGAGAGAGAGAGAGAGAGAGAGAGAGAACGGACCCGCTCCGACCTTTATAGGCCCCGCAGTGTGGGGCGGGCCACCCTAAAGCATTGTCGCCACCTGAATCGGGCGCTCTGATTGGCCCCGACCCCCTCCGTGGCCTGGCCACGATGGCCGGAAAGATGATCCTACGCCACAAGAATATCTTGCTCCGACCTCACTACATGATACGAATTGCCCACACCGAACTCCGCGCCATGAATCGCCTTGCACGAACCCCTGGGCCATGCCCTGACGACCGGCCGAGAATGGCGTCAGTCGCGCACCCCCGCTTGTATGCGCCAACGTGGCCCGAGCTGTACAACATGCCTCCACCCGATAGCAGCTTCGCTGGCCGTAGAGGCGAGAAGGTAAGATGTTATGGTAAACCCATGCACAGACAGTAAGATGTGGCCATTCATGCCCGGCTCTGTACGATTACAGTCGAGAGCGGCGCACGGGTCTGCCTTTGAGAGCACGTTCCATACAACATCTTCTGTTCCAATCCACCATTACGCACGTGGCCAGCGCTCGCCCAATTCTGCTGTCGTGTGCGCGAGACGAAACCCGATCGATATAATTCATCCAGAAATGGGTTGAAAGGAACGCACCGCTTGCACCTTAAACACTCGCATCCCGCGCAACGTGGCGTGGGGTTGCCTTTCTATTATCGGCCTCGGTACGCGTTACGTGCATCGTGAGCGTTGTGCTAGGTGTGTTTCCTGTCCATTGGGTGGAAATGACTGCTGTGAGTGCGTTTGGCAGGCTGTGTTTTCTATGGAGGGGTGTGGGTGTAATGCTTGCTGGCCCTTTGCTGAGGACCCATCTCACAGCGTAGGGCGCACGTGGCTCAGATTTACTTCAGGATTAATCAGAAAAGAAGAGTAGAAATGACGTTGGAAATGAAATGAAGAAGAAATGATGTAAGCAAACCTAGCTCTGAGATCCTCGCAACGCACGCCCCTGTTGTCCCGCAAGACAAAAGGGAAGGGACTATCGACACATATAATAATGGAATAACTGTCTTGGGACCACTATCCGAGAACCGCAACAATACATTAAATGAGATATACAATGGCGGAACAATGAGTGCTCTTAAAACTGCACCGAAATCGTAAGAGATCAATATCGAAAGCGGTGTCAGACAGGGAGACAGTCAAAATTGTTCACTGCAGGCCGAGAAGGAGTGTTGAACAGCTAAATTAGGTAACTAGAGCGATAAATGTGAATGGAGAATGAGTAAACCATCTATGATTCATGGATGACTTTTAATTTTAAAAAATGTTTAATAATTGGAAATTGTGATGGAAAAGCTCAATTTGGAAAGTCATAAGATTGGATTTAAAATTAATACGACAAAGATATTGTGATGGATGTTGTTACAGATCACTCCGAAAAGTGCAACGGATGTTAATTGGCCGAGCGAACCAACATGATGTGCCGGCCGCACCCTATCGTCTATCAAAAACCAATGAAGCGCTCGCTATCTCTGGCCCAACCCGAACAGGATAAGTCAATGACGCAATGCTAAATCTTTCACAACTTTATTACAAGCAGGACAGAAATTTTCAGGAGAAAATGCGGTTTGGATTCAAACAAGGAATTGGTTGGAAAACACAGGAATAGGCGATGCAGGCAATTTTCAGGCACGTACACATTTCCCCTTGTCTCCTGCGTTGGAGATGAGTTTCAGGACAATGGTATTATTTCTGATAAGTGGTGGTGGTTTATCTTCGGCCCCAGCCAACAAAATCAAATTCCTGAACTCAGAAACAAGAAATCCCTCAGAGGAAGATGCCTTAAAGAACAAACCCGCCAGCAGATGCCTTAAATCAATCACTTAGCACTCTTAAAAAAAGGCATCAGTCACCTGGGAAAACAAATGAGAGCGTGAGGGAGGATGGATGAGAAGTGGTGGTGAGAAAGAAATAGTGTGGGGTCGTCTAAGTGCCCGACACTCCTTCCACAACCTGGCTGCATTGTGGCTGCCAAAAAATTTGGTGGTTTTGACATGCCTACCCCACACTCTCTCCCGGGTTTCTCCTTCCATTCCGTTCATGCCCTGGTCTTCTAGGGGGCCATCTTGGATTTACATTTCTGGACTTTGAGCAAAAAAATTGTAAGGGTTATACCTACCTAATTTGGAGTTATGGTCCAATACAAGGTACCCACATGAAAGCAAAAATAGCTTGCCATGCTGAGTGCGCCTATGTTGGCCCCCTGGATAACAATATGGCGTCGAAATGCATTGAACAGAACAGGTGTTGAGGGAGTTCTTGGTCCTGCAGCGGACTACATGGACTCGTTAAGTCACCAAACACAAATGAATCTGTGCATTGAACCGAATACATCGATGCCAATCGTGACCTTGTTTTATTTTATTCCCGTGAAATATTTTATTTTGTAAAAATTTATTTATTCAAGCATTGTGACAGATTTTCAAATCAATCTCATCAGCTTCTGTTCCATGAATGAGACAGTTCTACCGTTGTAGACTAGTTGACCTCTAGTTAAGAAGGCCCCTTTAAAGAGCAATGGCGAAGGATGACGCTACCTGTGACCATAACCGAAAGCGATGAGTGAGCTCATGGATCCCTGAGGGTGTTTACCTGTTTGTTCAAGTAGGTCGTCACTTGTGTCTATTTGTGATATTACGTACTGTCACTTTAATATTCATTTGCTTATGTACAGTTAACTTAACTTGCGTGTTTTAATTACTAAGTTCCTCGATGCCATAATCAATGAGAGAATTTATCCAGATCAAGCACACCTTTTGGAAATGGTTATAGGTGCATTACCTGTATTCCCCATTGTGGAATACTCTCATTGTGACTAACATACCAATAAATACACCACCGTAAGTGTGTAAAAGCAGCCGACATGGTATACCGTATGCGAGATGTGATGTAAAATGGAGCCCGGTTGGCGAGTTAACAAATAAGCCAAGTGCGGTCTCATATGTGCATGTTCAGGTGAGATATTTGGACACCGTGTTTTGGAAACTTTGAAATGAGAGAATTTTCACATCTTCAAATGGAGCTAACTTCATTCCACTTGTCTGGAGTCACCATCCTCTGATACGAAAACTGAAAACGGCATGCCATCTTGGTTTTTAAAGGTGAATGTGAGGACGATTGCTGGGAGGGTATGCGCTTCCCAATTGCTCTCGTTCGTTTCACTTCTCCTTCCTGTTTGTATCCAGTTTTTACTCATTTCAACTGTAACCAACTTCATCTGTTCCATCCGCAAGGCTGGAATGGCCAGTCTGTCCACACACTGGCCTCTGATCTAGTCATCCTGAATTTTTCTCTTCACATTAATATCATGCTTGTGGTACAGCTTGCACAGAAACCACATATGGAGGAGACAGACATGAATAAGCCATCAGTGTACTTTTACATGAATTGCAAGGACATGATTAGGCAATGGAAAAAAAGTGTATGGTACATGGAATTTGAACCTGGGTTCCCAGCATCATGAACCAGGGCTTCAAAAGGGAACGCCAAAGAGGCAAACTCTTCTTGTCTATTGTCATTCTTAAAGATCTATGAGATGCTCACACTTGATTTGTTTTCCACTTTCGTTTTTAATCAATGCAGACCTACATCAGGCCATGAAAAGAGTGAGATGATAAATCGCTTGCCTTGCAGGCCAATACACCAAAACCACATCCCTGGTAGTGGTGCAGAAGTAGATACAGTACCGAGTGTGTGCTCACAATGCACAATATATATTTCAAGTAGAAAAGAGACAACAACTACCAAATGTAAATTAGAATCAGACATCCAGACAGGATTGTGGAGGTTTTGGTGACACCCGACTGTGAAGTGTTTCCTTATTTGTTGTTTGTATAAATGTACTTCTGACCTTGTCAGATCCACCATAATCCACCCACACGTTATACTTCAATATATATGCCACCCACAAATTGTTTATTTTTCAGTTCAACAATTCTTTTTATCTTTACATTTAGACATTAAATGTTCGGTGACATTTTCTTTTTGATAGTTGGACAGCCCGAAGACCCACCTACTCTAATTATAAGAGACTCCAATACAATCTCCATTATATACAGTCCACACAGCTTGGAGGCGACGATACCAAATAGGCTACAACTGCACCCGGTGATGCCTCTTTTTCATAAGGTCATCAGCGCACATGGCTATGACTACAAATTTAACGGCCCCCATTATTTCCATATTGTTGGGTTGGTCGGTTTATAGTTGGGTCAGGAATTGAACTAAGACTGGACAAGTCAAGGGTGAATGCACTTATTATGTACCATCCTGTCATGACTAAAGTCAGCACACAGCCTTTTGTAATTTTTTTTTTTTTACCATTTAAGCCATTCTGAGCCTCAGCAATAGCTGTTTTTACATGTTTTGTCTGCAAAGTAGACATGATAGTAGAGTAGGCAAAGACATTTTTGTACACAAAGTGCAGCAGATAAGACAAAATTATTGTTGTTGGGTTGCTGTGGATTTCCTGCTTATCAAGTAACCTGTGGTTATCAGTGTTGTCTACTGTATTGTGCCAAAAAGGGATGTTATGTTTGCACTCATTACTGGACTGGTTTTGGGAACCGTTTTCAAACTAAATTGCAAAAAACATTTATAGTAATAAAAACATAAATACTTTTCGTTTAAATATTATTTTGTTTGTGTATATGGTACCTCGTCCCCCCTCTCTCCCTCCCTGTTGAGAATGAGGTCTGTGGCCTGAGATGGATGTGTTGGTCTGGTGTTTGATGTAGCACAGACATGATGGGCCAAAATGCCTCCTCCTGCGACAAAGTTGCTTGTGATTCCATAGATCCACCAGTTCACAGATGGAGTGATGGTGCAATGATGAGTTTCAGGATGATGGTATTATTTCTGATAAGTGGTGGTGGTTTATCTTCGGCCCCAGCCAACAAAACCAAATTCCTGAACTCAGAAACAAGAAATCCCTCGGAGGAAGAATGTGTTTGTGGAACAAAGCAGTACACCTGCTTCCCTAAAATACTATCATGCACACTTCCTGAGTACATGTTTTAGGACATATTAATTGAAGGACAAGGGTGCTTGAAATTTCACCTTAACTTTTTGTTTATAAAAGGCTGAGCAATGTTTGTTGATTAAAGATATTTGAGAGGGTATAGTTTTATAGTGTTTGTACACCACGACCCTTTATCACGTTTCCCTGAAATTCAAGATGGTGACAAATATGATAATGAAGAGGGAGGAACAATTGTGGAATTTATGGTTAACAGGCATTAATCCTGTGAAAATTATAAATTGGCTGTACAATATTGTGATTATGGCTGATGGAAGTCTTTTTTTTTGTACAATATCTAATATCATGGAAGAGTGAAGTGACAGAAGGTAAAAAGGTGAAGTAGTGACAGTGGAGTAGTGGGCCCATAGTTGGACACAATCAAGGGAATGAACAAATGGGAAAAGAGAGGAGAAAACAGTAACCTGCAAGTAAGAGGGTTGGTCTATGCATAGTTAATAAGGGGTAGAAAAGATCATGTGTAGGGATGGGGGATTGCATGAGATGGTGGTGCTCTGCAGGGAAGGGTGAGAGTGAACCACCTCAGGAAGGTAGTTCCACAAATGAGGGAAAAGAGGTGTGATGTGAAGTGAGCCTGGATTTTGAAAGTTGAACCATGAGGGTGTTAATGGAAAAGCCATACATTCTGGTGTAGCTGGGGACAGTCGGAGGGCTGAGGAAGCAGATGGAGCTAGACCGGAGGAGAGGCGATAAAAAGCAGAAAGACCACTGAATTCTTTGCGATGTGGCCTCATCACGGGAGATTCCATTAATATCGGGAACTTTAAATTGCACTGAATCCAGGAGAGACATGTGATATTGGGGCCTCAGCCTTTGAGCCTGGTGTTGGCTTAGCAATGAGGGTGGTGGCTTGGGATTTCAAGGTCTTGAGTTCAAGCCCCATTGGCTGCTGAATCAACACAAGGGTGTTGACTCAGCCTGTCATTCTTCTGAGGTTGGTGAAATTAGTACCAGTGTACTGGTAATAGGGGCACTGCATCAGTAGCATATCTGTGCCCCTAATCAATGATGCAACCAGCAGCCAAGAGGCTGCAGATGAAGGGAAGGGGTATTGATGGATTTATTTATTTTTAATCTGGTATTGGTGTGGCGCAAACATGATGGGCCGAATGGCCTCCTCCTGTGCATAATTTCCTTGTAATCCTTGTAAAGCCTGTAGGGAAGAGCAATACTCCATTGTTCTATAAACAAAGGCCTTGTAAACTGTGAGTAGTTCTGGTTTTTTTTGTTAAGAAATACTTGGAATAACGGAGGATGCCCAATCAGCGGCTGGCTTTGGAGGCCGGCTTTGCTATATGGTTGGCCCAGGAAAGGCCGTGGCTGATTTCTGAGGTCAAGAAGTTCAAGAGACTGAACGTTATCCAGTGGCTGGCCATGGAAATAGACAGGTGGGTTCATTTAATGATCCTTCTGGGGTGACAGGATGAGACTGTGAGATATTACAGGAATTAAATATTGTTATGAGTCAGGGTTTGAGTATGGACGAGGTCCCTACAGTGGTCGCCGGACCCGCCGCTCACCCTCTAACCCTGAGGCCACCGGTCATGGATAACTCCGTGGCCTGACCGACTGCCAAGCAACCATGGGGGCCTGCTGAATTAATTAAATTGGAACAGGGTCCACATGTTCAATTTACTGTGTTACCTTATTTTATTAATTGAATTATTTCAGCTATGGGCCACACCCTCAGCGTGCACTCGTATCACTGCCAAGCAGAACGAAGAGTGCAGTGCTGGCTAACCTGCGGAGCCAATCAGTGCGGCAAAAACTTCCCATCTATCGATTATGAGCATGCTATGTCAGATCATTGAAAGAAAGGCCAAATGAGCAGGTTTGAAAATGTAACAACTATTCACTCACTCACACACAAACACACACACAATCATCAAACATATCTTTATTTACACAGGCAGGCAATCAACAAGCAATCAAAGGTGAAAGGCAAAAAACACAAAGAAAAGACTTCCCCTAATACATATTTCCCTTTTATACACATTAACTTAGACAACAGATATGGCACCATCATTCATTCCGGAAAGAAGGAGAAGAAAAAAAATGAGAAAGAAGCAAAGTGGAGTATGGGCACAAATCCATCCACCCTTACCTCATGCAACCAAGCGGGGTTGCGTCGGGCAAAAAATTGTGAGGGGGAGGGGGGTGAGGGGTTGGGTGGTGGAACATTGGTGTTGTGGCGGAAGCATGTGGTGTGAGTGTATATGGAGCTGCGTGACATCCCAGGGACTTCACCGTGCCCTTGGCTCAATGGGTGGCTCGCCTCCGGTCCTGGCATGACTCGCTCCTGCATCATGTACCCCAGTGCAGCCGGGTCCAGTGTGACCTACACTCCAGCAGACAATCTCCCGACCTGGCAGTCTGAGACATTCTTGTGCATCTGGTGCATCACCAAACAGCCCCTGGGGCATTGACAACATCCACGGACCAAGCTGAGTCCTGAGCTTTATACATGCCACGCCAGGCCACAAACGTCAAGTCAGCATCTTCCTCATTGGTGCGTGTCTGATGGGGGCAGGTGCAACGATCGGGCCATGGAGAATCCCCATGTCGTTATGCCTGATGGCCACAGGCGCCCTCGCCCCACCTCTCTTGGCGTGGGTGCACCCATGGAGGCAACTATTTCTAATGTCCCCCATATGAGCATAATTATCCAAATGCTACTCCCCCTAACCCAATGCTATTCCCTACACTAGTGCTCCTGAGCCCCCATGGAGGAAACTGCCTCTCGTGCTCCCATGTGGGCATAACTATCCTAGTGCTACTCCTCTAACCCAGTGCTATTCCCTATGGCTAGTACTCCTGTGCCCCCATGGAGGCAATCTATTTCTTGTGCCTTCATGTGAGCATAACTATCCTAATACTACTCCCACCCCTAAACTCGTGCCCCTGTGCCTCAATGTGGAGCAGCCTTTCCCGCGTACTCCCACGTGGGTTCAAAAACTCTCCCCTCCACTCCACCGAGTGAGCCTCCCACATCTGCAGAGATGCTCGGCCTTGCCTCTGCCTCTGAGGCTGGAGGGATCCATGAGGACATCTCATCGTCCCTGTAAGGTTGTAGTCAGTCAGCGTGGATGAACTGGGGGAGGGCCCCTGGGCCCATTTTGATATAAAACACTATATTACAGATTTGCCCCAGGGCCCTGTCAAGGCGAGGTGAGCTTCGGGCATTTACTCTTTCTCCTTTGGGGATTTAGGAACCAAATCTTCATCCCCGGAGAGTACACACTTGCCTGGCTCTGATGGTCGTATCTGTGCTTCAGCTTTATGCCCGTCAGATGGAGTTGGCAGCATGCGAAGGCATGGACCCACTCCATGCCTTCCTCCTGTAACCCGACCCTAGCAGTTTATCAGAATGTTCGGGCACTGGGCCGCACAGTAGGTGATGGGAGTCCGTAACTCCTGTCCGTACATGAGCAGCACTGGGGTGCATGCGGTAGCTCTGTGCTGACTGGTTCTGTTGGCCATCAGCAAATACAGGAGATGTTCATCCAAGTCATCCTGCAGGGTGGCAGTAAGGAAGCCAATTGTTGGATCAAGGTCTTATTGAACCTTTCCACCATCCCGTCAGATTATGGCTTCAAGCGTATTGTCCTGGTTTTCCGAATTACCAAGAGACTGCACACCTCTTTTAGTAATTGGTTCTCAAAATTTCGTTCTTGACCCGAGATGTTGTTTTTGTCCTGCTCAAATGGCCGCTGGGTCAGGTACTGTGCACCTGTTTCAAAATTGTGGTCTTTAATTGGTCCGGGACTATTACAAGCCAACAAGTTTTCTCAGAGGGAATATCCACCCATTTGCAATACAAGATGTTATCTTTCAATTCCAGGGTGTTCCACTGACCCCAGTATACCTTTGTTCGTGCTCCGAGAGGGGTGACCTCCTTCACACTGGGTCATTTACCTACCCAGACCCATTTGCACACCGGTCCCAGTATGGGATCCTCCCGCTGGGCCATACTCCATGCCAAAGTTCCAAATTCCTCACTCGTGGTTCCTGGCAAAACTGGCCCCATCACCTGAGATGCACAGACTACGATCTTATGGGCAGGGTCTGTCAATGGTCCCTGTCCTCATGCCTTGTGCATGATTTATAGTTTTCCCCCAGACAAGGAGAGAGTGCATCGGCATTCAATAAAGCCTTCCCAGCTCTATGGACCACTTAAAATGGGATTGCTGCAATTTCTCCAACCACTGTGCAATCTGGCCCCAAGTTTCTTCAACAGTAAGAGCCATTGCGAGGAGGAATGGTCAGTTCTCACCAAAAATTTCCACCCATACAAGTATGGGAGGGAGTCACTCGTAACAGACAGCATAGCCATACCTCTTTCTGAGGCTATTTAAAAGTTAAAGCGATTTAAACATGTATTTTAAAATTTAAGCTATGTAAATATATTTTAAAATTAGAGCGACTTAAAAATTAAAGTTATTTAGACATATATTTAAAATTTAAAGCTATTTAACGTATATTTCAAAATGAAGGATATTTTAAAATTAAAGCTATTTAAACATGTATTTGAAAATTAAAGCTATTTAAACATATTAAAAATTAAAGCTATTTAAACATCTTTTAAATTTAATGCTATTTTAAAAAATATTTTCAAAATCAAAGTTATTTAAAAATATATTAAAAACATCAAAGCTATTTAAAAATTAATGCTATTTAAACATATATTTGAAAATTGAAACTATATATATATATATAAATTAATGCAGAAATTTGTGATTTCATCAAATAGTGTGGATTTTAGCTTGTACTCAGCAAAACAGCACATTTTACACCAGGAACGTTAGTCATGCATAAACAGTTTTATTTGCCGAATACAAACGTTTTTAACACCAGACGTTGATCTGACCGTGTTTGTTGTTCCAGCTTGCTATTATAATGCAGAAACATGCGTTTTTAATTCAATCATGTGTATTTTAACTTGTACTAAGCAAAACAACACATTTTACTCGAGGAAGCTTAATCATGCAAAAACGGTCTTCAAATGGCCTGCAAGAGTATTGTCGTGGCCACGCCGGTTAAGTTAATTCCCCTGACCCAATTGTCGTGGTAGGGTGGTAACACCAACCTGGCTGGATAGCTGAACGATTTCCCTTGGAGGCGAACAGCCAAGTTCCTTCGAGATTATAGCGCATGCAGGACAGGAGGCGTCAAAGCATATACCAGAGGCGTTCACGAAGTCGGCAGCACAAGGGTTTATACTCGAACCCACGACAAATGGACAACACAAGCAACTTAAAATAAACACGGGAGTTTAATGAAAATAAATCAAATATTTACAATAGTAATAATTCAAATTGTAATAATACACCGTGAGGTAAATTAAAGCCAAAAGTCGAGGTGCATCTCCACACAAACTTTAATACAGACAAGGGGAAAATAAAATAAAAGCAAGTCCTCCCTTTATTCTGGCTCTTAGCTTTTCCCAGAGATGGTCTTTTATGAACTTGGCTGTCGAACTGTAGCATCCTGTGTGGGAAACAGCACCCAAAACGGCACCAAGCTGCTCTCTGCGGTCAAGTACATGAGGTAATTTGTGAGGCAGTATTCAACGCCAGGTCTCACCAACCGCCAGGCGGCTTCTTCTCATGAATGAACATGCCAAATGTTCCTCTCTTCCATGAGGTCTGCTCACAATGATAGCCACCTTCCTCCTTGAACACACAATGGGATAATGCCAAGTTCACTGAGGTGCGCTCCTCTTCCTCCCTCTCTTATAATCGTACAACTTTGCAGCTCAACCGAACAGGAATGGCGCAGGTCTTGCTCAGCACATGGGAAAATTCACACGGCACGAAGACGAGAATCACACAGCCTTCTTCACCATGTCGAGAAGCAACCGTAATGCCCTTCTCTTCCAACCGCCATCTCCTCACTCGCTTCTCTCTGAAACCTACTGACGTCCACCACTCAATCATAAGCCTCGAGGCGTGGCTTGTTGGCACAAAGCCGAGAAGGCGGGGTTTCTGCCTGCTCGGAATGTGCAGCTTGGTTGTTGTTTTAAGGATGTGATTCCTGTTTATCGCCGGTCTTGTAAATGCAACATAGGAAAAGATCACAGGGGGCAATCACATACTGGGAGAAATTGGCCTTAATCCCCACCGAATTAACACAGCACCGCCCCCGTGCAGTGACACGTAATAACTTAAGCTGACAGTTTCCCTACTTAAGTTACATTGAGACGTCTTCTGCTCATCCACGGGCCATGCTACTCTATACAATCCTACCTTTGCTATGAAATTCCTCCATCTACCCTGACTACCGTAACACAGCCCCCTCCCCGGAACCGTAGCTCCTGCAACGTTCAATGCAGGTGTTTCCATTCCAGCTTTACCACTCACCAACCCACACCTAATTAGCCTGTGAAATAAATTAGGAGGGGCTGTGGGAAGCAAGCTGCAGCAAACTTACCTATTCTCCTTAATGTTCTACACCCCTTAAACACAACAATTCAAATATTTGCAAATCTCTTGGTTCCTCGCTCCTGGTACCTAACTACTGGGGCAGGTAGAAAATGTCAGAAAACACATACAAAAATCAACAGTAACAGACAAAACCTTATCCAAAAACTTAACGTTTAAACAACCCCCTTCCTAAAGACTGCGTTCCCCGGTGGATGCCACAATAACCAACGTTACCTGCGGAGCCATCCCAATTTATCGAATCCAAATTTCCGTGGGCCCTGTCTTTCTGGTACAGGTTAGTGACATGGTTTGGGTGGACCTTCCCTCACACAAACCCAATAACTGATCATTCATTCCAACCCTGCAAGACCATGGCTTAAATGTTATTACACACATGTGTGATCCTCAATTAGGCAGCAGGGAGGTGCCACACAACAAAGATGGTGGGGGCGCTTCCGGTTGTGGTGCCTGCAGTCCAAAAATAAGTCGCCCGACTTACGACTTCTTTCCCCCTCCTCCCCCCTCAACTATTCGGTCCCTGACAGCCAAATAGCTCATTTGCTGTACGTCCCATGGGGAGGGTCTCCGCACCATCCAGGCTCTCTTGGCCTCATCTGGGTCGCCAGGAGTCTCCTTACCGCTGGTCACCCAACCAAACCCCCCTCCTGACATTTCCCATTTCCAGACACTACCAGCGGCCAGGGACAAATTACCTTGGGGGGTGGGGAGGGGTGCAGTCTCCGCTTCTCCAGAGCTTAATCCATTCCTGTGGACCCACATATCTTCCCCAACCACACAATCTAACATCTCATTTCCTCCACTGTTGCCATTCAGTTCTCAAACATTGCAATGCAAAATGGCGATTGTGTTCCTATTCTGCCATGGCCTGCTTACATGTTATAATCCACATTCATTCCCCAAACACAACTCGGTTCTTTACACATAACAGACATCAACACCAAAAGACAATTCTGATTTCCAAGTCGATCCTTTTACCGACCAATGAGTCACTCTCGCCCGCTCCCATCCTAATTGTCCATGTCCCAATTTCTAGCAAAACTGAACCCTTGAGAGAGTAAGCACCAAGGCACCTTGCCCTAAGTGCAGGTCAGCGCTCTACCAAGTGCCATTCTAGTTTCTGACTGTCACACAAGGGAAGATGAAGGATCCTTTTGGGATCAAGCTGGAATTCCCAGTCGAACAACCCAGATTCTGTGAGTAAAGCAGACTTGTCCCGTCGTGGTTGTATTGGGAACTGGCAGAGTCACAGTTTACCCAACCTTCAGGTGGATTTTGTATCTGATTTATTTGCTGAATAAAGTACATATGCCGTATTGCAATGAAACCTGATGGATGGACCTGTTGTACTTCCGTGCATGCAAAGTACCATAATCGTGTGAAACACCGCTTCCTATGGGAGAGTGAAATAAGGATCCATTGGCGATTCATGGACGATTCAGTGAGTCCAGCTTGTCCCTTCATAGCTGTTGTGTTGGAAATGGAGTTCCATCGGTGATTCATGAATGATTCAGTGAGTCCAACTTGTTGCTTCATGCCTGGTGTGTTGGGAATGGAGTTCCCTTGGTGATTCATGAATAATTCAGTGAGTCCAACTTGTCCATTCATGACTGATGTGTTGAGAATGGAGTTCCATTGGTGATTTATGAAGGATTCAGTGAGTCCAGCTTGTCCCTTCATGTCCAGTGTGTTGGGAATGGAGTTCCATTGGTGATTTATGAAGGATTCAGTGAGTCCAACTTGTCCCTTCATGCCTGGTGTGTTGGGAATGGAGTTCCATTGGTGATTTATGAAGGATTCAGTGAGTCCAGCTTGTCCCTTCATGTCCAGTGTGTTGGGAATGGAGTTCCATTGGTGATTTATGAAGGATTCAGTGAGTCCAGCTTGTCCCTTCATGCCTGGTGTGTTGGGAATGGAGTTCCATTGGTGATTTATGAAGGATTCAGTGAGTCCAGCTTGTCCCTTCATGCCTGGTGTGTTGGGAATGGAGTTCCATTGGTGATTTATGAAGGATTCAGTGAGTCCAACTTGTCCCTTCATGCCTGGTGTGTTGGGAATGGAGTTCCATTGGTGATTTATGAAGGATTCAGTGAGTCCAGCTTGTCCCTTCATGTCCAGTGTGTTGGGAATGGAGTTCCATTGGTGATTTATGAAGGATTCAGTGAGTCCAGCTTGTCCCTTCATGTCCAGTGTGTTGGGAATGGAGTTCCATTGGTGATTTATGAAGGATTCAGTGAGTCCAGCTTGTCCCTTCATGCCTGGTGTGTTGGGAATGGAGTTCCATTGGTGATTTATGAAGGATTCAGTGAGTCCAGCTTGTCCCTTCATGCCTGGTGTGTTGGGAATGGAGTTCCATTGGTGATTTATGAAGGATTCAGTGAGTCCGGCTTGTCCCTTCATGTCCAGTGTGTTGGGAATGGAGTTCCATTGGTGATTTATGAAGGATTCAGTGAGTCCAGCTTGTCCCTTCATGCCTGGTGTGTTGGGAATGGAGTTCCATTGGCGATTCATGAATGATTCAGTGAGTCCAACTTGTCCCTTCATGCCTGGTGTGTTGGGAATGGAGTTCCATTGGTGATTTATGAAGGATTCAGTGAGTCCAACTTGTCCATTCATGACTGGTGTGTTGAGAATGGAGTTCCATTTTTTTTTTTTTTGTATACCTTGGTCGAGGCTCGTATGAGAGCTAACACACAACTCACAGCAAGGACGCATGAGACAAGAGGGGCGGGAGTGGAAGGGACAAAACAGTGGGGAACAGACACATTAGGTGAACTGTGGAAGGGAGAGGGATGGGGATGGGACGGGGAACATGGCGAAGAGAAGATGGACATTTCAGGGACTTTCAGGAAGGAGAGCAGGAGAAATGAAGGAAGTGGGCTTGGGTGGATTATCGGGAGTAGAAAAGATCGAGGATTTGGATGGGGGAAGATAAGAGGTGGTGGTGAACAGCTGTTTTGAAAGCCTGGAGGGAAGAATGGGAAAGAATAGAGTGAGGAAGTTTATTCCAAAGGCGGGAAAAAAGAGGAATGAAAGAGTGAAGATGAGCAGTGATTCGTGATTTTGGTAGTTTTACCAGAAGGGGGTTGTTGGCGGACCTTGAGCGCCCTGTGGAAATGTGGTGGGGACAAATCGCAGAGAGAGCAGGGGGGGCAAGGCTGGAGAGGAGTCGGTAGAAGACAGAAAGACCACCGACCAACCTGCGGTGATTGAGTGAGAGGCCCAAAGACTCAGCTTCATTGCGGGAGATGCTGATGATCTTAAATGCCCTGGTTTCGACAGCGTGAAGCCGAGAAAGGTGGGAGGCAGGAGCACCAGCCCAGAGGGGAGAGCAGTACTCCATCAGTACTCAATCAATCCATAGGTGATTTATGAAGGATTCAGTGAGTCCAGCTTGTCCCTTCATGCCTGGTGTGTTGGGAATGGAGTTCCATTGGCGATTCATGAATGATTCAGTGAGTCCAACTTGTCCCTTCATGACTGGTGTGTTGAGAATGGAGTTCCATTGGTGATTTATGAAGGATTCAGTGAGTCCAGCTTGTCCCTTCATGTCCAGTGTGTTGGGAATGGAGTTCCATTGGTGATTTATGAAGGATTCAGTGAGTCCAGCTTGTCCCTTCATACCTGGTGTGTTGGGAATGGAGTTCCATTGGCGAATCATATAAGGGATACGTGGTGCATTCAAAATGTTCTTTGAGAGAGATACAACAGTGCAAGAAATGCAGTTAATTTTTTTCAAAAAAGTGTAAATATTTAGTAAAGCAATAATCTTGCATGAATTAGGTATTTACTGAACGACGTTATCTCGTTCTGATGAGTGTTTAAACCTTAAGCGGCTCTCGTGTGACGTAGTTCTGAAAATGGACATTCAGTCCCCATGAGATTCCTTGTGATTCTTCTAACGTTTTGTCCCAATCGTCTCAGATCGTCCACTAACCTTTTGTGTCGTCACCCTCACATCCCCCTCCCCCCACCTTTCCCCTGCAGGGACATCAGCTTCCAGGCCATGGGTTGTGTGCTTTAGACTTGCACTGTACTTCAAGTGATGTTGAATAAACAACGAATAAACAATTATGGACTCTCTTGAAGTCCTCCCTACACATGACTTCCTTGCGTGCAAACTCCTGCAATGTCACGAGCCCCCTGGTGGGCAGCAAGGGGACCATCAGGAACGTGTGTGTGTGTGTGTGTGTGTGTGTGTGTGTGTGTGTGTGTGTGTGTGTGTGTGTGTGTGTGTGTGTGTGTGCGTGCGCGCATGTTTTTAAATGCTCCAGGCAGAAAATACTGCATAGTTAGAGAGGAAGAAAAATTTTGAGAAATTTAAGCTTATTTCATTTACAAGGAATAACAAGGAAATTTGACGTAGGAGACTATTCGGTCCATCATGCCTGATTGCCTGTACTACACCAACACCAGCTTAAATGAATCCTTCAAACTGACAACTTCATTTCATTGGGGAGAGGAGTGGGGATGAGAAAAGTGTGGCAGGCTCAGTGGCATCACCATAAGGGTGTGTTCAGTCGCATAGTTTATTGTAGAGCACTCAAGCAAGTAATCCATTCGAAACCGTTGATAAAGAACGGCTGGTTTGGCAAGTGCTAGATAGCTGCTTGGTAACTGATAACACCCCCCTGGGTGTTAAAAATAATAATAAAAAATAGGGGCAATACTCCTTGGGCACTCACCTGGTAGAATAATGACACTGAGGACGTCAAAGTGGGACGGATTCAGCAAAATGTACCAATGAACCAATGTTATGGCAACAATTTTTTAATGTTGTGAACAAACTTTGGTGCATCAAGTGTGATGAAGGTTGTCGTCAAGTTTCATTGGAATTGTGTGTGTAGTTTCGAAGAAAACAAATACCACTTTTGGGGGGCAACCCCCCATAGACCCCATTATGGGCCGAGTTTTTTTTTAATGCCGTGAATTAACTTTTGTCCATAATGGGTGATGGATGTTGTGGTGAAGTTTCATCAAAATTGTGTGTGTAGTTTCAGAGAATTGCAATTGTTTCTGGACAGACAGATGGACAGAGGGATGATGCACCATCCCGTAAGCTCTCAGGAACTACGTTCCAGGTGAGCTAAACATGGGGAAATGTTTGTTTTAATATTATTAAAAAATGTGGGGGGGGGGTTGAAGGCGGTTTTCCATCCATCCACCCATACTATGTGCAGAGCGTTGGTGCTGCCTAAGCAGTCTCCTTGGCTATTGGGCACAGTCCTGGACGGGTCACCACTCCAAAACAGGATACCAGCAAGCTGGCACTCATTTTGCCAACCTCAGAAGGATGGCAGGCAGGGTCAACCCCATCTTGTATTAATTCAACAACCGAGTGGGATCACAAGCCCACCACCATAACCATTAGGCCAACGCCAGGCAAGGCGGTTTTAGTGTGAGGAATGTACAACACCGACCACATATGATGCCTTGACGAGACCCTATCACAGACATCACACTCAGCATCGATGTCCACAATCACACATCCATACTCAAGCTGCTTCCAAATTCTGCCAATATCCCTGTACCCCTCTATCTCCAACGTTAGTAAGTACCTTTCGCATTCCAATTTAAACTTATCTACTGTTTCTGCTGCCATTAATTTAATAGGTGGTTGAATTCAGTGACCTGGTGTGCAAATCTTCAAATTTCAAGTCAATTGGATGAAAATTGAGGATTTTAGAAACCTCACTGAAGTTGTTGACCTTTGGCCTATTTTGACCTTTTGGCCAATGTAGACCTCAACACTAATTGGTGGTTGAATTTTGTGACCTGATAATGCAAATCCTCTTCAAATTTCAAGTCAGATGAAAATTGATGATTTTAGAAATTCGACTGTTGGCTTTTGGCCTATGTTGACATTTTGACCTTTTGACGTCAAAATCAACAGGTTTCTTGTTTAGTATGTCCAACTCTATCATTTGGTGAAGTTTCATGATGATCGCAGCTTAAAATTGTGATCTGTTGGCAATTGACGATACAGACATACAAACACACAAACAGCATAGCACATGTGGCCAACCAATATACTTGCTCGTCTTCGATTTCGCAAGTCACAAACAAACAGACAGGGGCGGGCGCCGAGAGCGGGGCGTGGGGGGCAAGCAGGGAAACGACCCCGTGGCCCAGACCAAATAGGGGCCCGTAATTATTCCTTCATGTTTTTTTTTTCTCCTTCCGATAATGATTGTTTGTGACGATAAAACAACGGGAGCAGCTTTATTTTTGTGTCTCCCTCCAAAGCCACTCAGGGCAATTCCTTGGCATAGGCAGTGACAACCTCCTTCATAAAATAAACGACTGTGGGAACAATTCCCACGAGCCAAACCCGCGCTGAGCGCGAAGTTTCTAAAGTGAGGGTTCGTCAGGACGTCGATATATCCAGTGTTCACAATGTGATTTATAGAATTTCTTTATATACAATGTTTCTTGTTACATTTTTTGTGTCAAATGCACCTTCTGAGGAAGTCAGCATGTGCAGAAGAGGGTTTTACATTGCAGACGCTGTTTTCTAGGAGTGGCATTACGCCTCTCGGAGGTGACAGTCTGTCGACGACAGACGTAGTGACGTCAGCGAATGCCCGATGTCATGACGTCATTACGCCTCTTAGCGGTGACGCCACACGTCGCCATGCAAACGAATGTAAAAAAAATCGATAAAAATTCCCAAACCTGTCCGTCTGGCGCGATCTCACATAGCCCATTCTGTTCATTAGACCACAGAGCACCCACATGCCGAAAGTGGCGACAATCCGTCTAGCAGTTTCGGTGGAGTTACGTCCACAAAATATGGCTGAGCGTATTAATATAATAAAAATAATCCCGATCGCGGGGTAATGACGTAATGACGTCAATGAACACAGGAGTGCTGACCAGTGGTGACACCGCATTCAGGTGAAGTGTGTCGGAATAACTAAATAACAGCCCAATTTCCCTTAAACACAGCATGTGTTTCTGACGACGAAAATACGGAAACCTGTGTGGAGGTTAAAAAAAAAAATTCTCCCAGGTGTAAACGAGCTAAACGCTGAACCCTCTCCACGACAGATATGTGATAAAAAAATATATATATTTAAACAGATTATCGGAAAAAAGGCACAAAATATTAATTGATATCAATTTGAAAATACAAAGCCAAGCAGGTTGACCCGAAGTCCCGGATAATTTGATGTGTATCGTTGTTTCCGCCCTTGCCTCAGGCCGATTGGTCAGAATTATGCAAAACGTGGCAATAATATTACGATCGATTCCAACGTTGCGAAAACGGTTAACATCATTGATTGCGAACAAACACGTGACTAAAATAATTGTTTGTTCAAGCACAACGTCACGGATGTAGTTTACAGCGATCAAACGCGATGCAAACAAGCGGAAATAAGGAAAATATTACACAAACTGCATACACTGTACACGTGTACAGTGTTCTCGACAACATGGTGGGTATATCCTGTCACGTGATTTAAATTCAGCCAATCAGAACGCACATAGCGAGAAAAGGACACTTGTGTCACGCGGGTTGGATACAATATTATTATAATTATAAAATCAATATAACGGCCTTTGTCATAACTATGTTTCGATAATAAATAGGTCGTGCGGGAATTTCAATGAAAAAGACGAAGTAAACCAGAAAAAAAAATAACGATCACGTGGCGCCGCAAGCGAGTCAGCGTGAGAGGGCGTGAGGCCTTTGTATCCTGTTCGAGTCGTGACGTTTTGTGTTGAACAGCAGTTTTATTTTCGCTTCTTCGTTCGTGTTCAACGAGTTTCTCTTTATCGTCGGCTGTATATAATATAAATATATATATATATATCGATTATTTAACGGCCGTCTTTACCACAGCCCCTGCGTGTCTGCAGCAGATTATTTATTTATTTATTTATATATATATATATATATATATATATATATATATTTATATATTTTTTTTCTGTCCACATCTTGCTGGGTGTCCACGCATCCGCGTCTCGTTTTGTCCGAATGTCGCTCTGCCCAGCCCTCCTCGGTATGCATCCCCTGCTGCTGTTGCTGCTCGCCCTGGTCGCCCCGGCCCGCTCGTACTTCGTGAGTGTGGACGCGCACGCATCCGAGTGCTTCTACGAGCGAGTGGCGCCTGGAACCAAGCTGGGCTTCATGTTCGAGGTGGCCGAAGGAGGGTTCCTGGACATCGACGTGGAGGTGCTGAAGCCGTGGCTGTCGCGCGTATAATCTTTAATCGTGACTCGTGAGTGCGATGGAACCGACAGTGGACCGATGTAAATGTATCTCTGCTCCAGCCTGGCAGAGCACAATAAGGACACGCACTGCAAACGATTACATCCAACGTGGCGTTTTATAGTATCATGTGTGTCCAGAGGAAACTCCAATCCAACAAACGGAATTCTTTATGCACCCTTTTCCCATAAACCAGTCATCCTTCTGTTCTGCACTTAAAGTGTGGACTATTTGAGCCTCAAACTTGAAATGTGTACCTTTTGCTGATTATGTTGTGTCATCCGTTTGGCTGAATCGGCCAAATTTGTCAAAAATATGATGACGAGCCCAGAGGCGACGATGGTTCGCGGGCGTTATTGAGGAAGCCCGACCGTAAAAACCTATCTCTTCTGTCAAAATTGACCGGATCAAATCGGATTTTTTTAATATGTTGTATTTATGGACATTACGCACAGCTTCTAGGAAATTAAATTGCGAGAAAAAAAAAATCGATAAAAAGTTTAGGTGGGCGTGGGACGCCCCTCATACAAAAAGACACAACTAGACCATGATATCTAGCTTGTGTCCAAGTTTCATCAAGATCACATCAAACCTCATGGAGCTATGCTCTGGAGAGAGTCACAAACAGACAGACAGACACAACGAAAATAGTGGTCACTGCTGGCGCCCGCGAACCGACTGCTGGTGCCCGTGAACCGCAAATCTTAATGCCTCTTTTGCTTATGGCATATGACTTTTTTGGGGGGAGATGCAAGAAGCTGGCCTTGCCTAGGGCGCAAAATAGTCTTGCACCGGCCCTGGGTACCAGCAATAGCACTTCTTTTCTCACCGCACTCAAAGGAATTTCCTCCTCCCCACGTATGCCAATCGATGCAGAAAGCGGACGCTCTTACTCTAACGCTCTAAGCGGACAAACCCAGATTCAAAGCGGATGCTCTAACCCTAACCATTACACCACTGAGTGTTTTTTGGTTTTTTTTGGTCACATAACTTTAGGTATAACTTTCTTAAAAGGAAAGTTTACAGATACGGAAAAGTAAACTGTCCTTTATTTCCAACAACTGCAGTGGTCCTATCTTCTGAATATATATTCTGTGTAGTAGAAAATTTGATCAGCCATTTGTGGACACTTCCTCTCCACTTTTCACTCTCAGGTTATGACCCTGGTCCTATCGGTGTCTATTCTGCTGAAAAAGTCTTTTCATTCTTTCAATTCCTCAGCAAGGTTTTTAACCAAACTCCACTACTTCACCAAGAAAGTTGTTGCCCTCATGTTCCATATTACATCTACCCAATCCCCAAGTTTGCAGTTGTTCTGCCTTTTCATTGGGATCATCTAGTCTAGTGATTTATCCATGGATTCTAGAGATTTCATGGAAGCATTGATATCATCTTTGGGTTGTTCTTTGATTGAAACCTGCTTCAATTGGAGGGAATTGGATATATCGGTAGCAAGCAGGTAATGTGACTCCCTTAGCATGACAAAGTTAATTTTCTGAGTGTTTGGAACAGGGAGGATGCTCCTCCAATGAGCCTGCAAAATTTCCCATTTCTCTTCTATGGCGTCCTTGGAAATGAATTGTACGTGAATGCTTGCGTTTTGTGTAACTGCTGTTTCAAAGGAGGACATTGGTGTTGCAGCACGTCCGATCCCACTGCAGACCTATCGCCAGACAGAGGACTTCTAATCTACCATCCAGGCCATCTACCATACGTTCAGCTTGATGTCGAAATCCTGTTCCAATACAGCAAGGTTTGAGAAGAGGAAGCATTGTTTGAATTGTGAGCTGGTGCAGACAGTGAAGACTATTCTTTCTGCTTGACGTGAGAGATTGTCTTCCATGCACTTAACTTGCTTTGTTGAACCACATCTAAAATGATGGCGATGCTTTATCTGTCTTTTTACTGTGCTTGAATCAAAGCATGGACTGTGATTAGCATTACTTGACCTTGGTTTCAGTGGACTGGTTTGAATTTTGTTCTGGTTGTACAGACCAGCATTCTCAGAGAAGTCCACATGCAAGACAACCGGTTCCTAATCCACTGCATCATTCAAACGATCCATGTGCGCAGCTTGCTTCATATTGACATACACATCACTTGACAACTGTTTCAATTGGTGTTTCAGTTCTGAAAAAGCCTTTTCAGCACTTGCTGTGTTTTCAACTTTGTGTACTCCTTCGCAGGTTTGCCACTGATGTTATGTCATTGGCAAGTCATGTTGAGCAGTTGCACCAAATTGTTCAATTTTGTCCTTGCAAGCTGGACACTCCACTCATGCATTCTTTGAAATTGGTATCAAAAAATCGTGCCTGTTAAAGCAGATATGTTGTCTGTCGTTTGTGCAGGTTTTGTTTGAGAGAGGGGGTGATGAGCCTGACATTTTCAAGGGAGATATAAACAGGCACATTGTGTGGGCTCTTGACAAACAACTTCACATGTTTAGACCGCAATTCTCCAAACTATCTCACTGAAGCCATGCAGATGTTTCAATGTCCTTGCAGAACAGTTTGTGTGCTTCTGAAATAACGCAAGTTTTTTTTTTTTTTAATGAAGAATGCAAGGTCTAATTGAACACCAGTTTGGCCTTTGAGTGCATCATTCAGTGGTGAAGTTTTGTCATTCATCAAAAACAATATAACCAAATTGTTTAACAACTTTGATTTCTAATCATATACTGAGCGCGCAGCAGACTTATTGCAAAATTTATTTTAACATGAATACATCCTGTATTGTACAGACTGCTGTATGGAGAATTTATTGCACATTTCTTGCAACTTGTACACCCACTCCAGACGGGAGCGAAGGAAGGATCGTGTTATTCTCCTCTTTGGGGTATTGGTTCACGAAAAAATATTTTCACGAAAAAAATAAGTGACCACTATATTCGTTATTGTTGTCTGTCTGTCTGTCTGTCCCGAGCATAGCTCCGTGGGTTTTGATCCGATCCTGACAAAATTTTGGTGGGAGGTTTATATCATGATCTAGTTGTGTTTTCCTGAAAATGGGCGTGGTGCGCCCATTATTGGTGGAGCCACGCCCAAAAAACATGTGTTTTGACATAATTGCGAATTTTGACATAAAAATCATACAACCGTCCAAACTTTGAGAGCCAGGAGGACAATATTTTTTATGCATAATCTTGAGGTCATTCCCCACCTAAAGTCTTGAAAGCATTTTGCTCTATCTCGAACACCTTGCCCGTGGCGCCCCCTTCAAATTTGTTTTTTACGCTGATTTCATCAAAGTATGGATAATCCGAGGAGTGTGAAATGCCATATAGCCTATATGGCGTTATATTGTTCCTGGAATGTTCCAGAGGAAGTTTTGCACCAATGGTCATAATCCTTGACCTTTGACCTTTAAAGTGCACAAAGGTCAAATTTTCAAAGTTGTGGGAATCTAACCGGGTTTTCGACCTTCTTCGACAAACTTACTCCAATAAGCTATTGCACGTATCCTGTTTCCTTATTTTAATGTCCACAACATTGTTTTGTGACCTTTAAAGGTTATGCAAAGGTCAAATTTTTAAAGTTGTTGAACGAAACTGGGTTTTCGACATTTTGCAGCTAATAACCTGTCACTCGCACCACATCATGTTGATCATTTTTATAACTTGGTCAAACATTATCACATTGTCTCATCCTTGACTTCTGAAACTATCTACATCGTCAAATACCGCTCGTGAACCATCGTCATCTTCAGACTTGTATAGATTTACAGTTGATCTAATCTTGGATCCGTTATTCTGTGGTGAACATGATAAGCATAGAATGCCTCAAGGATGTCGGGATTCCTCCAGATTTCTTTAAGTTTAGTATTCAACAGTAGTATATGTGACTGTTTAAAATTTTACTTCAAAAAGAAAAATCATTTGCGAAGACCACTTCGAACCTTTGTGTTTTCAAACGGAGCAATAAAGACAGGCCGATCAATGAGGATATGACGTGAAATACAAACCAATGGTCTAAAATGTGTATCAACTATTCAACATAAAGCTCCGAAAACAAATGTAATACCTGTTCTGCAAACTATCAGGCACCAACTCGTCCGATGCGGTCTACATCAATATATTAATTAAAAGAGCAACTAGAACGTCTAGGTACACCATTCTATATTATGGACCCTTGGAATTAAAGGTACGCAAGAACCGTTCTTTTCCTTCAATTTACCCAATGGTAAATTCCTGTGTTGTAGGTATTCACAATGTGCACATTCACACCTGTCTCAGCTTTCCATGACCACAACATATCTCTTCCACACAATCACTGTCACTTTGTTTCTCTGAAGTAGATGCAGTTTTAATATTCTTTTTTTCTTCTTCATTGTGTTCCGGTTCAAAAGAATATAGTTCTATAGCAGCATAAAAATCCATTTACTGCGGTGAGGCGTGTTCCAGTGTGGCAACTTGGTAACAGTCTCCTGGCGCTGTGATGTTACTGCCACCGTGGCCCTGGTCAAGCTGGATACGCCATCTAGACCATGATAGATTTGGTCTAGACCGTTTGAGGAGGACGCCACATCACGACGTCATGCCATAATGCCGCAAAGTATGAGGCATTATCTGCCGTCATACTGAGCATGACATTACTCGGTATCAGAAATGGAGCTTTTTGTCAAACCATGTGTTCCACTCGCCACATTGCGAAAAATATTTTGTGCTCGTTTGGATAAAATATATTGAAATATCTGATGAAGTCAGTATTTAGTACATCAAAAGTGTTGTACTTTAAGATTTCTCACTAAGAGTGATGAAAAAAAAAATCGAAGTTCACATGTGCATGTATGGAGGGTTTTAAATACGTTTTTAATCTTGGTTTTGGCATTTTGTATTTTTCTACAAGTCGGGCAAATGCCTTTTTTTCATGTCTGACATACAGCGGCAAAGTGGTTATTTGTAAAATTAATAATCTTGTTGTGGGGGTGGGGGGAGAGGGGGGGGATAAAAGTAACATTTATTATACTGACAGAAGTTACACACTATGTTAAGAAAAATCCTATCATCATCAAATGATTGTAATCGGTTAGATTTATTATTTTATGCTCTGCAAAATATATTCATAAACCAAATATCTGGAAACTACACTAACTTTAAAATTATACCCTATTTGGACCATTTTGAAAACATAACCCTTTAGTTTACATGTTTGTGGAATATGTAACTTTGAACATTGCTTGCCCAGTCAGTTCACTTGTAATGTTTTTTTTGTTGTTTTTTAAAATCTATATCTAAAATGGAGCAGATGTGTATGTATATGGCTATTTATATATTAGCGCCACCTTTAGTGATATCCGGTATTGCAAATCATCTTCCTTTATCTTATATTAGGGAGCATGATATGCTGTGATCAATAAAATTTCTTTTTAAAATTATAAAGTGCATTTCCAAGACTGGCATGGTGCATTGTCTGCCAAAGGTGTGCTGAGAAGGGTGCGCACGCCTGAAGGGTGGGAGTACCTGCTAGTATAGATAATACTGTATTATAGTCTGACATTTCCTATCTCCTCTCTCACCACTTTATACATCATCACCAAACCTCATTAGCATAATTAACGATGTCTTAAAATTCTGCTTATGCTGTCTACATTTACTTGCAACTTTTATTCCGTCGAGGCCAGTAGAAAGTAGACTTTTGTCACTGCTTGCTATGCCAGATAACATCGCTGCATTCTGGTGGGTGGCGCTTCAAGCCCGACTCACGGGATTGTTGGCTCTGTTTATTCGGTTGAAGGAATTGTTGTTTTTCCCCCTTTCTTCTTGATGGACATATCCACTAAATTTAAACAATTATGTTGTTTGTGTTGTGCAGATAACGGGCCCAGATGGTCGAGAGATCTACAAAGGTGACCGTGAGTCAAATGGAAAGTACACGTTTTCAGCGCATGCAGATGGCGCATACCGCTTCTGCTTCGGAAACAAGATGTCTACCATGACTCCCAAAATCGTTATGTTTTCTATTGATGTGGGTGAAGCACCGCGTGAAGAGGGTGACACGGATACTGAAGGTACGATCGGTTGGACCTTGTTTTCATCCTTAACTGATCAAGAACTCGGTAGATTTCTTATCGAGGATTGCCTCAATACTCCATTGGCTCAATACAAATTAAATCCTCAAAATAAATCAACCAAATAAAACTTATAAACCTGTTATCTTCCAGTCATCTATGGAGAATTCCCCATCCAGTAACACTCATTAAACTTTGAGACATCATTGCTGGAACAAGAAAAATGAGACACAAAAGTGCCCTTTCTTATTCTTATTCTTTGATGACACCCTAACTCAAAATTGGTTGAAGCTACGAACTTGGTTTAAAGACCATTTTACTGCATTTTATTGTGGGAAGGTGCAAACTGATCAAAATTTTAATAGCTTGAAGGGATACCACAAAAAGTATGCAACACTGCATTCCTTTATAAAGGGATCAGAGGGGTTGGCAGGATTTTGACTGTCAATCGGCCTGATGGGCCTGGGCACGAGAAACATTTACCCAAGGGCCAATCAGACCTATATGAAGTTTGGTGGTTAGGGTGGCTGGCTTGGGATCTTAGGGTCTTGAGTTTGATCCCCGTGGGCCATTGAGTTAACACCAGGTGGGGTTGATTCAGCCTGTCATCTTTCCGAGGTCAGCAAAATGTACTAGTAGAGGGGCACAGCATCGGCGGCATAGCCACGCCCCAGCAAAATGATAGTTACCTGGCAGCCAAGCTCGCAAGAAGACCTATATGGCTGTGGTTAATGGTGGAATATTATCAGCCCTGTTCGTGCAGGGCAATCACGGGGCCAATCGAAAGCAAAAACACATTTCTATACAGTACGTACTATTTAGAATGTTAGTTCATATATAAAGTATGTATAGTACCAATACAATGTGGGCACCTTGATAAAGTTTGTAAATCGATCATAGAACATCTCGTTTGTGTACATACACACACACACACACACACACACATACACACACACATACACACACACACACACACACTGATATTGGGGCACAGAATCTTACTGTAGGACTCCACTATTCGCAGTGGATGTGTTCCTGAAAATGCCCTGAATGTTGGGGCATTGTTTGTTTGTTTTTTTCTCATTTTTATTTTTACATGGTCTCGGCTTGTGAAAGAGCGATAACACACAACAAATCAGGCCACAACATAAAAAGGGAACAGCAGGAGAAAGGAGAAACACCAATCGCAGGGCGGAGGGAGAAAGTCGACTGAGACTGCCAAACAAGGGATGCAGGTAACGATGAGGGGTAAGGGAGAATGCAAAGGGTGGACAATGTGGTTAGGGTTAGGGTTGTGCAGATTCTACAAGTGCTCGTTTGTGTTAGTTGTGCTAAATACCCCATAATTACACATACAGAAGCAAAATTGTGTTTGACCAGTTTGTGATTTTTGTCAAGGTCTCAGGGGAGAGGCTGCTGCCTGTCTGTCAGAAGGATGAGAGATGTTACGGCAGAGGGTGGAGTCATCAGCAAAGAGATAGATAGAGGGTTTTCCAGAGTCGGTGAGATCATTGATGCAGATTAGGAATAATATGGGGCCAAGAACACTGCCTTGAGGTACTCCAGCCTTGACGGAGAAGAGATGAAAGGGTTCAGTTGAGAGGCACACATTGTTCATGAGAGTTAGGGTCTGGTGACATCGATATAATTTTTCATATTGATTATACCGGTATACTAAAAAAAAATCGATATGAAAAAAAACCTGGAATATCACCAACAAATCAAAGAAAGGTGTTTACAATCTTTAAATACTGTACATGATTTTAAAACCTTTGATGCACTCGGCATCTCAGTTAAACATGGAACTGGAACAGTGAAACGTATGACGTCAAGACGTACCAGGAAATAAGTACAGTATCTTTTTTTAAAAATTAAAAAAAAACTTTTCACCCTCAACGTCCGAGCACCGTACAAGCAATCACATTTTTCTTTGCCCTTATGGCTAGTTTTAAAGCAATTGGTTATTATTTATATGAATCGGATGTGCTTTGGAAATCCTGTGCTAAATCATTGATCTGCAATACTGGTATGATCATACCGGAACAGTGATCGTGATGGATTCTGACCTATGCCAATTACAAATACTGATCTCACTTTAAAACAAAATAATTTTTATTACAAGTTTAATTTGGAGGTAAAATATCCATTCTCATCATGGGGGGGGGGGGAGGAAGCAGCCCCATGTGCGAATGCTTTGAAAAATTTCCGTGTCAATGATGTGTCTGTCGTATATGAATATGTAATGGACCATTTTTTTTTCATTTAATTTTAATAATATTGATTTACCAGTATAACGAGATGGAGCCTAATGACAGTGGAGTTGTCCTTGGATTCCATAGGCAGACAGTTTGGAGAGTGGGGCAGGATGTCAGACTTTATCAGAATCTTGAGATATGTCCAGAGAGATGGCCCTGATTTCATGTCTGATATTGAGGGCCTCCACCATTGTTGGGAGAGTCGAAGCAGCATGTCCAAGGTAGAGTGAGTGACCAGGTCTGAATCAGAATTGATGATCTGAGATCATGCTGTTGGAGAAAAGAAATGATTTTATGTTGACTGTGATGATGGATTCCATGACCTTGCTGATGATTGAAAGTACGGCAAGCAAATTGGGCTGTCGTTAAGGAGATATGTTTTTGCACCGTTTTTATGTAATGCTGATTTCCAATTTCCCAGGTGAATAGAGGATACCAGTCCTGAAGTATCAGAAAAGAATATATATATATATATATATATATATATATATATATATATATATTTTTTTTTTAACGCAAATACATGAAGCGTGAATGTAGATGCAGCTCACACTTTACATCTCTGGTCTTCTTACAAAATACAGATTATACTAATACTTCTTTTCAGCAAGTAATGCATAAATTCGACCACCCAGTGTGTGGGAGCTTTGCTCGTAGTTAATAAAGACGCTCTTGTCACATACTCTTGGCAGGACATTTTAGTACCACAAATTACCGTCACATCAATTTTGTCACTTGATTACCTTCAGCAAAGATTGTACTTTACTTCAGATTCCCATTCTGTACCCATGTCATTCCACCCAAGAGGGGGGGGGGGGTGGGGTTAACAAAGCTCGTGTTTAATGGAACACAAATCCTAAGAATAAAAAAACAAGAATAATAATTCTGTGTAATTTCAACAGCATATAAACGCATTTCTAAAATAAAGTAAAGAAACCAGTAGTAATAACATCTGTAAAGTGGGAGGTAGTGATAGTACAGTGGCTAAGCACCAGAATCTTTCAGTTTTTGCAGAAAGCATGAAACTTTGCACAGGGATACTACTACCCTGAGTGATCTTAAAAAAATGGACCCCAAAAAGTCCATGCCCTCGAGTGGCCACCATCTTGACTTTAAATATGGCTGCCATTTTAATTTGACTTTTTGTTATAACTTCAAAATTAAGCCAGATACGAAAGTTATTTTAAGGTCTAACCCTACATTTTCAGGATCAAGGAACTCATTTAAGTCATTTCCATGCAAACCTGATGTCGGCCATTTTGAAATTCAAGATGGCGGCCACCAAATCGGAAAATATTGAATTTCTCTGTTGTTAATCATGATAGAAACATTCAAACAGCAATTGCAATGTTTTCAGTGCCAATCAACCAGATGGCATCTTTTTCAAGGGCATCAGATGCATCAAATATCATGCTGTAAGAGGCATATCTGATTGTCATACTTGATTCCAATATGGGTATGAAAGTGAAAAAGGTCAATATTCAATATTTCAGTTTAATGCAAACAACTCCTGAATGTATCAAACATTTTCGGAACAAACCTTGACACCTGGTCAAGGATGCCAGAGATTAATTAAATGAACCCCTATATATGCCCCCTAGTGGCACAAAAATCACAACCATGCCACCTATATAGGTTTTTCTGGTTTCTCATTGTTGCTGACGACGCAGTTACCTTGATTTTCCTGTGAAAACAGTTGTACTTCATAACAAGTGCCACCACATATGCACATGGCAGTGCAAACTGGCTTTATTGTGGCATTTGTTCTATAATATTTGCAGTTCCCCCTGCAGGACTTGGTACACTTGCATGCAATAAGCTCGAGGCAAGCTTTCTCGGCAATAGGTATGTCGAGATCAGGTTTTCACGGCTGATTGAAATCAAGCAATGTCTACACCGATCGTAGTAGAGAAGAGCTTTTAATACACACCAAAAAGTGTATACACGAGAGTAAGTAAAGCACAGAATACCTACAGTATACCAGCTCAGTCAAACTCTGGCTTGCTCAGCAGTTTCGCTTGATATATATATATATATATATATATATATATATATATATATATATATATATATATATATATATATATATATATATATATATATATATACATACACACACACATAGACACATACACACACACATATACTTCGTTCTGCTCCTCTTGTGCTGTCATCTGTTTTCATGATTTCCCATTTCATCAGGTTTCTATTTGAGATGCCATCCTCAGAAATCTTTTCCCTTTGAGGTAACAGAAAAACTCTCCCCCCCTCCCCCCCCCCCATACTGTGTTCTCTCCCTGGACTGGCAAAGCATTGATCTTTCATCAGCAAGAAGATCTGTTTTTGGTTAATGTGACAGGCAGTTCTTTATCACATATATATATATATATATATATATATATATATATATATATATATATATATATATATATATATATATATATATATATATATATATATATATATATATATATATATATATATATATAATCTTTTCATTCTGATAGCCAGATGTTCCATTCTGAAGATGAATAAATAGAATGAAAACAACATCTTTTAATACTTTAAAAGGTTACTTTCGATTGTTTAAAGTATTTTCACCAACAATGGCTGTTGTTCAGTGTTGGGAGATGTTCAACAGCTCCACAATTGCCCCTCTGTTACTTAGAAACATAATGGAGAAGGAACACCACAGCCACACAATAACTTTTGAGAGATGGCGTATCCATGGATCGGCAGGATGGCAGGCAGGAGTCTTTTCTACAGGTGGTCCACTCTTATGATCAGCTCCAAGTGGCCATAACGTCATGGAGGCTCTGCCCGCACCTTCTAACCTCATAGCAAAGCCCCCTCTCCACCATCCTAACCGGCCCACCAATACCCCACCCCTCTGTAAAATAGTGGATACATTTCAACAATTATGACTTAGGTATAGGTCATGAGGAAGCAAAATTACTTTTCAAAAACGACTCGCACAAATTTATTTTACACACGAAAAAGATGCATATATTTTTAACTCACTAGGGTTCGTGATGAACAACAAGTAAGAATATTTTTTGGCTATCTATTGTTCTTTATGAACGACAGGAAAAATATAATTCGGCTAACTATTGTGTTCTTTATGAACAACAAACAAGAATATAATTTTTATAACTGCAAGCCAGAGTAAAAAAAAAAAAAATAAGAAAGTTTAAAAATCCCAATATTTTCCAACAAGGCAATGTTTCGATAATATTTCTTTCCATCCCCTTCATTGGTGCAAGCTATTCGAGACACTCATCCAATGTGAGTTTGAGCAGTGGGTCAACAGTCCCATCAAGTTCACAGTACATTTCAGGTTCTATGGGTTGGGGAGAAAAAGAAGAGTGAATTATCGGGGAGGGTAGAGGCGGCGGAGGTGGTGGCAGCGGCGTGACCACAGCAATCACAGCAAGCTTCCCCAGGACCGTCTCCGTTTTTGTTGTTTTCTTTGCTGCGGAAGAACATCATCTCACGCACTCTCTGATTAGATTTTTAATACAAGCAATGACAACAATCACAGCTACGAAGATCATGATCCCTATGAACAACCAATGGATTATCCAGGCTCCCCAACTACCCAATATTCCCTTCAACCAACATCCCATTGACCATCCCTTGTTAAAAATCATGATACTTTGCACCTTCAGCTTTAATTTTTTCAGCCAACTTATCAATTTCTTCTGAATTATCTGGAATGTATGTGCAGCATTCCACCCCTATGACCGCACACGTCCCTCCTTTTTCTGCTAAAAGCATATCCAAAGCGATGCGGTTTTGCATAACGGTTGTCCGTATAGCTACCAGCTCGGCACTTATTTTGTGAAATCCTTCGCTAGTGGTATTAGCCAGTTTCTCCAATGATGCTGCCAGATTGATAATTTCTCTTGCACTCCATAAACATTGCCAGCTCCATAAAAGGGGAATGCAATCATTAAAAACCTCTCAACTTCTGAAATGGCTCTTTTCGATCTGGCCTGTGGTATAAAAGGCGATTGGTCAGTGATCCGAATCCTGGGTAGTACAAATCCCAAATAGCATGATCCCCTCCATTCCACTGGTAGCCATGAGTATGCCTTTTATCCGCACACAAAATATGTACCATTCAGGGGTGCCTGAGGTTCAATGAGGTTATTTGCTTAGATTTTTCACAGGTATGGTTGTCCCATTAACTCGCCCTTTTATGGTCACCGTCTCATTACCATGTCTAGCATAGTACCGGCATGTTGATTCTCCTAAGTGGGGTTCCCCCCTGTCTTCTAACTCGGCAAATCAGTCCAATTTGTTTGTGCATGAGTTGAAAATGTGGGGGGTACTTTTCTAATCCCTCCCCCCTTCTTCAATCCATCATAGTTCGTTACTTTTGTCATTCTCGCCGGGCCCTGTCCCACGGCTTTTTGCTTAATATTTCTGTACTTAGGGTAGTACCAATGCTCATAGTTCGTACAATTATAACCCCCCTTCTCCCAATTACTTTTTATTTCCGTTATTCTACCTTCCACTGATGCCTGGTCTATCCTGTCTACGGACTATGTACCCACACATGTCCTCCCCCTGGAGTGGAACTGCAAACAAGGGTAATCCGTGTTTTGAGGAGTGTGGAAGGTGCGAACATGCCCAACATTTCTTTTTGTTCACCGCCCGAGCGTACTGTCGAGATAATGCCAGGTAGGTGTTCAGCGGATGATCAGTCAATTCTTTATATAGGATTATTTCTCATCTCTTTCTTTGACCACCCCTTGAGCCTGCCTGATCTAATCTTTTATTCCCTTTTTCCCTAATCATAGTTCTCTCATCATCAGTTTTCCTTCGCTATCACGCATGCAGCTCGTATTGTAAAATACCCACGTGCATCCAAGTGCGCAAAAATTACGGTCATGGTAAGATAGGTGTTGTTCATGTTGTCCCTGTCTCTGCTGGTATTGCCAGTTTACAGTGTGTGGCATGTGTCCAAGCCATCTTACCCTCGCACTTTACTGCAGTCGGAGTAGTCGGCAGTACCTGAAATGGTCCTTTCGACCGAGGTTCCAAGGCTGTTTTCCTCGTGAAGTGTTTTATCAGCAGGTAGTCTCCCGGCTGGGAGGCGTGGTATGGCTTTTTCACTGGTTCGGGTAGGGCCTCTTTTACCCTTGTGTGTATCATCCTTGCGATCCTGCAAAGCTGTTTACAAAATGTCAGCAAGTTCTCGTCCATCATTGCAATATCCAGCTTATTCATGTTTGTGGGGGCAGTCATGGGCAGCCGCATCGGCCTTCCCATTCGTATTTCATGAGGGGATAACCCTGTTTTCCGGTTTACTGTCGATCGCATGCTCATTCGTGCCAGGGGTAATGCCTCTGGCCATTTTAACCCCATTTCCGTTATTATCTTTGCCAATTTGTTCTTTAGGATTCCGTTCTGCCGTTCCACAGCACCTGCTGACTCTGGGTGATGAACACAATGAAAGGCTTGTTTAATTCCCAGTGTTTTACATGCTGCCCATGTTACTTCCCCCGTAAAGTGTCCCCCTTGATCGTGGGACACTTTTTATGAGGGATACCAAATCAGCAGAAATTTTTTTTAGCAGGTGCTTTACCACGATAGCGGCATCAGCCTTTGCACATGGGTACGCCTGCCTCTACCCACTTAGTAAAAATGTCTACCACTACCAAAACATTGCTGAAACCGCATGATGGAGGCATTTTTATAAATTCTATTTGAAGGTACGCGAACGGCCCCCAAGGGGTGGGTGAGCTCCCAATTACCGTGTTTTCCCTTTTTTCTGTTGGTTATGCTGTTGACATACCTGACAGCTTTTACTAAATTGAAGTGTATTGATGGTGTCAATACACTTTGAAGTGTATTGACACCATCAATACACATCAATACATTGAAGTGTATTGATGGTGTCAATTCCTGGTGCATACCAGGATTCTTGCACCTGTCTCACAGTCCCCCTCTTGCACACATGTCCATTTAAATGGGCCATGCGTGCAAGCCACGGTAGGATTTCAGTAGGTGCTATGACCTTTCCCCTGTTAGACCATAGTCCGTCTTCATCCATTGTTCCTCCTGCAGCTTGCCATTTGTCACGATCATCTAGCGATGCTGCAGCTTGAATTACAATAATATCTGACAAGCTATACTAATGCAGCTTAATTTGTTCCTTCGGTAGTCGTGCTGGCATTACCAAAGGAATAGGTAGACTAGCTGCCTCTTTAGCAGTTTTATCCGCCTTGTCATTTCCTTTGCTATATCCGTAGTCAGTTTCTGGTCTGCGTCGCATTTAATCACCGCGACGTCCGCTGGTGCTGAGATACTTTTTAACAGCTCAGAAACGAAATCACCATTCTTTATGGGTGTTCCTGCAGAGGTGAGAAATCCTCGCATTTTCCATATTGCACCTTTGTCATGTACTACCCCAAGAGCATAATTAGAATCAGTGTATATATTTACCGCGATGTTGGCAGATAGTTCACATGCCCTTATCAGGGCACACAGCTCCGCCTGCTGGGCATAAACATGTGCAGGCAGGCGTCTCGCTTCAATAACTTCACTATGGGTGCACACGGCGTATCCCTGCATGCCCCGATCCGTCTCGGCCTCGATAGGCCGAACCATCGATGAACAAGGTGAGGTCCAGGTGTTCCAAGGGTTGATCCTTTAGATCCGGGCGCACGGTGGAGACTTCTTGTATTTCCTCTGTGCATTCGTGAGCATCGCCGTCTTCTTCCATTGGCAGCAAGGAAGCAGGATTAAGAACATTACATCTCTCAATCTGCAAATTCGGCTGGTGTAGGAGAGTCGTCTCGTACTGCATCAAGCGTGTGTTGGTTAAATGTTGTGTCTGCTTTTGGGTTAATAAAGCCGCGATGCAATGAGGTACCCTTAGCGTGAGAGGGTGACCCATTACAATCTCTGCCGTGCAGTTAACTGCATAGCTGGCTGCGGCCACTACTTGCAAACAAAGGGGTAGGCTACGTTCGACCTGGTCCAGCTTTCGGCTGAAATATGCAATTGGTTGCTGCCGGTCACCGTGAGATTGTGTCAGCACAGCCTGCGCAAATCCTCTAGTTTCGTGAGAATAAAGGAAGAATGGTTTCTCATAATCTGGCAGCCCCAACGCTGGGGCCGTCGAGAGGGCCGTTTTTAGTTTGGTAAAATATTCCCCCATCTTCTCAGTCCACTCAATTACATTGGGCTGGTTTTTGCCCACCACAACATACAGTTCCTTCGTCAGAATTGTATAATCGACAACCCACTGTCTACAGTAGGTTGCCATACCTAGGAATCGCATCATCTCTCTCTTTGTGCGAGGGCGGGTACTTCTGCAATTGAAGTTATCCTCCCCTTATCCAATTCCCTCTTTCCGTGTGAAATGTGGTGTCCCAGATACTTAACTCTTTCCTGCACTAATTGCAGCTTGTCTTTATTCACCTTGTGGCCTTTTCTTGCCAATGCCTGGAGCAGCTGCAGCGTATCTGTTTCACACGCTGCTTTGTTTGGGGAGCAAATGAGCAAATCATCCACATATTGTAGCAGCACTGATTTACCCTTGAAGACAACATCTTCTAAGTCCTTATCCTTCATCTTCTAAGTCGCGTACCTTATTCAAGGTACGCGAAAATAATGTCGGACTATCCGCAAACCCCTGAGGAAAGATAGTCCATGTGTATTGACTGCCTTTATACGTGAAGGCACATAAAAACTGGGATTCTTTATCAATGGGTACGGAAAAAAACGCAGAACATAAATCTATTACGGTAAAATGAGTAGAATTTGCAGGTATAGATGTCATCAACCCCTCTGCACTCGGTACCACCGGGTGGACACCTTGAATCACCTCATTTACTTCCCGTAAGTCCTGGACAAACCTACACTTATTTTTCTGTGGCGCTTTCACTGGCAGTATAGGCGTGTTACATGGGCTTGAAGTTTCTACAATTATACCTTGCTCCTTCAAAGACTCAATTATGGGTGCTATCCCCGCCTCAGCCTCCTTTCGAAGGGGGTATTGGCGCACATTCCGCCAAGGCATTCCCGGTTTGAGTTTAACCACTAGGGGCGTTGCCCCAATGATACGGCTCACATCATTGTCATGTCGGGTCCACAATTCTTGTGGGACCCTTTCTATCAAACCTTCTACGTTTCCTCCTTCATTTACCATTTCCATCACCTTCTCATGCTTAGGTGGTAGATTAACCTCTTCCATCAATCCCAATAACACCTGTTCCTCAAAATCGCAAATCCACCCTTCATAATTACAAATGCTGATTTTCGAACCTATATGCCATACGTACATGTACATTATTGCTCATATCTCAGAAACTATTGGAGTGCCCATCATAAAACTTGTGGAAGCTTCTTGACATCATAAGGTACCTCTGGGATGAATTTGAGGAAATTTGAAGGATACATTTTTTTGGGGGATTCACGATTGAAGTTTATATTTTGTGATAACTTTTTTGTGGTTGGAGGTAGGAAAATGTTGCCCAGACAAATTCATAGGGCATGAAAATACCTTTAAAATGACCAAAACCAGCTCTCTAGGTGTTATACTTTTAGAGATATGGCCATTTGAATTTGTGACGTCGTGCTAATTAGTCCAAAGTTAGTTAGTCTGTATCTCACTAATTAAGAGGCTGTTAGCAAAAATATTTGAGTTCTTGCCGTTTTTCATGGGTCCCAATTGGTTCCCAAAGTTTTACAAAAATCTGAGAGATGACGGCAGATTCTTTGATTTGACATGGAATGACCCACATGTAGAAATGCAAAAACAAAAATTCAAATATTTTTTCAAAATGGCCGCCATAGCGGCCATATTGGACTTTGGACCAAGTCCAAAATCTAATGGCATTATCTTTGGACCATACCTAATCCCCCCATCAAGTTTCGTCGAAATCCGTCAAGGAGTTTTTCCGTAATACTGTTCACAAACAAACAAACAGACAGGGGTGAAAACAGTAACCTCCGTCCATCTTCGATGGTGGAGGTTAAAAAGGATTTCTGTGAACTATGGGTTTGTTCGTGATGCTTGTCATCAGCATCGTTACCATCATTGCGATCAAACTGTTCTTCAAATTCAGCTATTATGGCTGACAACTGAGGGCCAGCCACCATCCATCTCCGTAGGGCACCAGGGTTTTCGGTGAGGCCGATGGCACCCCCATCACCTTTCACACGCGCATTCAGATGTTCTTGGGCTTGGTCAAGTCCTATGGCAGAGAATGAATGTCCTGTTTTATTTGAAGTAAAGGCACCACGCATGAACTGCTCATAAACATCTGGACATCTTTGGTGAAGAGTGGTCATGTCGCATACGTGCACAGGAACCCATCTAGCATAGTGTACATGATCCATTGCGAAGAACCATGGGGCCAATTTAGTCAAGGATTCTGTGTATAACTCTAAATCAGATGTCCAAAGTGCTCGAATGAAAGCAAGCAATGTTAACTCAAGGTTCTTTGAATTTCACTGAGTTTGTTTCAAATGATTGAAAACCTGTTCCAGTCCCTTCGACATGACCTCGTCCTCGTCCTCGTCCTCGTCCTCGCCAGGGCTGTGAAAGTGATTCAGATGTTGTCCTACTACAAAGAATGCACAAGGTCCAGTCTATTGGTGGCCTCTGGACTTCAGTTACATCACTTTGTTAATGAGCTGGAACTGTTTCTCCATCATTCACACCATGTCATTGCAACCTGAAAATAAATAACTTTTATTAACCTCTGCCATCTTCGAAGATGGATTGAGGTTATTGTTTTCACCCCTTTCTGTTTGTGACTTACGAAATCTAAATATTTCGTAAGTATATTGATGACTTCCGTTTCTGTTTGTTTGTTTGTTTGTTTGTTTGTAGGCACGATAACTCGAACGGAAGAAGCTACCAATGTCAAATTACACCACGTGATTCAGGAGGGTGATGGCTAGTGCTGATTAGATTTTGCTCAAAATCGCTCAAAGGTCAAGGTCACAGTGAGGTCAAAAATTCAATTTTTGATGGTTTGGTACAGAATCATGGTAGAAACTTCTGGTTTGCGTCGCTACCTTCTCCAGAGACAGCTTTTATTAGACAAAGTCAGAGGTCAAGTTGACTATTTCGTAAGTACCAGTCTATGACTGCTTATTTGTTTGTTTGTTTGTTTGTGAACAGTATTACGGAAAAACTCCTGGACGGATTTCGACGAAACTTGGTGGGGGAGTTAGGTATGGTCCAAGGATCATGCCATCAAATTTTGGACTTGGTCCCCCCCCAAAAAAAAAAAAATTGTAAGAGAATTTTTTTTTTGCATTTCTACATGTTTTAAGTGATTTCCAACCCCCCCCAAAAAAAATTGTTACCCCCCCCCAAAAATTGAGAATTTCTTTTTGCATTTCTCCATGTTTTAAGTGATTTCCAACCCCCCCAAAAAAATTGAGAAATTTTTTTTTTGCATTTCTACATGTTTTAAGTGATTTCCAAACCCCCCCCCCCAAAAAAAAAAAAAATTGTTCGAGAAACAAATTGTAAGAGAATTTTTTTTTTGCATTTCTACATGTTTTAGGTGATTTCCAACCCCCCCCCCAAAAACTTTTGAGAAAAATATTTTTTTTTTGCATTTCTACATGTTTTAAGTGATTTCCAACCCCCCCAAAAAAAATTGTTAGAGAAAAAAAATTGTGAGAATTTTTTTTTTTGCATTTCTACATGTTTTAAGTGATTTCCAACCCCCTCCCCCAAAAAACTGTTGGAGAAAAAATTTTTTTTTTTTGCATTTCTACATGTTTTAAGTGATTTCCAACCCCCCCAAAAATAATTGTTGGAGAAAAAAAAAAATTTTTGCAACTTTTTTTTTCAACAAAATTTCGCTTTTTTTTATTTTTTAATTTTTAATTTTTTGCATTTCTACATGTTTTGCATTTCCAACCCCCCCCCCCCCCCCCCAAAAAAAAAAGAAATATTGGAGAAAAGAATTATAACTGTCAGCACTGTTGACATCATATTTAATGAATAAGATATAAGGTTCACTTGAGTGACCCAGCAGTATTGGCGGCGGAGGTTTTGCACTCTCCCGAGTGCTCCCCCTCTAGTTAACCTCCGCCATCGAAGATGGACGGAGGTTACTGTTTTCACTCCTGTCTTTGTTTGTTTGTTTGTGAACAGTATTACGGAAAAACTCCTGGACGGATTTCGACGAAACTTGGTGGGGGGATTAGATATGGTCCAAGGATCATGCCATGAGATTTTGGACTTGGTCCAAAGTCCAATATGGCCGCTATGGCGGCCATTTTGAAAAAAACATTTGAATTTTTTTGCATTTCTACATATTTAAGTGATTTCCAACCAAAAATAAATAAATTTGTCAGAGAAAAAAAAAAACTTCGAAAATTTTGCAACTTTTTTTCAAAAAAATTTCGATTTTATTTGAAAAATATTTGAATTTTTTTTTCATTTCTACATGTTTTAAGTGATTTCCAACCAAAAAAAATGTTAGAGGAAAAAAAAAAAACAGATTTTGCAACTTTTTTTTCAAAAAAATTTCGATTTTATTTTTTGGCATTTCTGCATGCACGTTGATCTAGTTTAGTTTATTCAATCGTGGTTCAGTGGAGTCTGATCCGTTTTGACCTACAATTAATTAGACATCAGGTTCACTTAAGTGACCCAGCACTATTGGCGGCGGAAGTTTTGCACTCTACCGAGTGCTCCCCCTCTAGTTTAGTAATGTTATCTCAATGTTTTCAATTATTTCAATGCTAAATTTGTGCCACATGCCTTGAGATGCCAATTTTCTCACAACAAAGGCATGAAACAAAGAATAAGAAATGAAAAAATATTATATAGACACATCATATCCTGTGTTTAGAGAAGTATAATACAACAAATATAGAAGAAATGCCATATTTTGGTGGCCATATTTATAATCAAGATGACCACTAGGGGGCACGGATTTTTGGGGTCCATTTTTTTTTAAGATCCCCAGGGGTAGTAGTATCCCTGTGCAAAGTTTCATGCTTTCTGCAAAAACTGAACGATTCTGGTGAAAATCCTGCCTTAGCCGCTGAACTATGAGCGTGTTTGCTAGCATAATGTTGGGTGGATGTCGTGGAGGTGTGAGAAGATTAAGGCCTTGATAAGAGTGAGTTAATTTTTATGCCTCCGCTGACAAAGTCGCTGGAGACATTATGTTTTCGGGTTGTACGTACATATATACGTCCGTCCATCCATGTTGATTTTCTCTGTTTTCTCTGTAACCGCTTATCCGATTGACACAATTTTCACCATTGGTGCGACTACTCATGTAGAATATTTTATGACAATTATGTCATCGGTAATGTGGTGTGGCAGCCATATTGGAAACAAAGGAAAAACTTTTAACCTCTGCATCTCCGAAACCGCTCCATGGGGAAAAAAAAAATTGAAACTTGGCACATGTCAAGTACTCCCCATGGGAAATGAGTGTGATTTTATTTTTTTTAATTATTATTGTTTTTAATGATTTAATAGGTGGCTTCGTTATGACATAATTGCATGACTACGTCATTATGACTACGTCAAATGCTTTATCTGATCAGTACGGACATTTTTGAGGGTCATCAAGGCCTAAATTGTATGGGGCAAAACATTGATGATGTCATTGGTCATGTGGTTTGGCAGCCATGTGCATATATATATATATATATATATATATATATATATATATATATATATATATATATATATATATATATATATATATATATATATATATATATATTATTATTGTTGTGGAGATTCGCAATACACCATAAAGGGCCCTCAGGTGAGATATCTCCATAGGTACATGTGTAGTTAGCCCAAACCCATTGTATCGAGGGAATTTATGTGATCCATCCGGGCAGCGACGCTTTGAGTTAGCCATTTTTCTGTTCTATCTTTTATTTCAAACAAACAGCATCTCAACAACCACGCCATCCCCACCACAGCGCCAACCACACTACAACGACGCCACCTCCACCACCTACGCTACCACATCATCGCTTCTACAACCATTCGCAAACACCACCACCTTCGCCTTTACCTTCACAACTTCATCCCACATCATCGCTTCTACAACCATTCGCAAACACCACCACCTTCGCCTTTACCTTCACAACTTCATCACACATCATCGCTTCTACGGCCATTCCCAAACACCACCAGTCAACACCAAACGTCGTGTTCCCGGAGCCGTTCGGCAGTGGAGGCCGAACGCGTCTCCGCGGATCAGGAATGCTTCACGCCCACTTCTCCTCCGTCCAATGAGCAAGCGCGAGGCGGCTTGGCCCCACCTCCAGGCGCGTGTCGGCGAATTTCGTCTAGGTCCGTCTATGCAAATTTTAGGATCAGCGGAGGTTCACGCCCATTTTTTGCCCGACCAATGGCTGACCGGGCGGGGGGGGGGGTGGTTGAGGGTAAGACCTCGCAGACCTGGCCGCTCCTCTAGGTCCTGCGCACATTTGGCCGACGGGCCTGTCTGCCTCCTTGTCTGTGAGGGTGGCTTCTTTCTTTTGCTTTTGTGTAAATGTGTGTTGGCACGTCTGAAGTAAAACTCTGTCAGTGTTGCTGTGTGTACATGTTAGTCGGTTGTATTACATTTGCTTTTTGTGCATAATTGTATGGCTGTAAATACGTGCCTGCCGTGCTTGTCTGTGTGTGCGTGTGAATAAAATGCTTGCTTGTTGAACTGTGCCCGTTTCGCTTCGTCTTTCCTCTATTGACTCTCCATCCTGCATCACGTAAGGGGTTCGTAGTGGGTGCAACATCCTGGTAATTAATCGGAACCGTCAAGGCCGACGATAACACCGCTCAGTTATCACTATAGCACGGAACGGACCACTTAAGCGGTTCGTGTCCGGAGTCGGCCTGTGGCGTGGTACGATCGCCCGGTCGACCATTCGCGCAGGTACTTAGGTAGATCGAATTTGGCGAACAACCCTATTCCACGCGGGGGGCCGATTGGCACGATCGTGGTGAGGTTAAACCCCCACCCGTGACTAGCTCCAGGCATTGTTCCGAGAGGGTCACGACTGAATTGTCCGTCCGGTGGGCGACGTGCCGCGATTCGAGTTACGTGGCCGTTCGCACGCCGGCGGGTGCGAATTCGCAACAATATATATATATATATATATATATATATATATATATATATATATATATATATATATATATATATATATATATATATATATATATATATATATATATATATATATATATATATATATATATATAATATTTTTGTTTGTCTGTTCTTTTTTTTAACATAAAAATCTTCAAAAATTTTCTTCTCCGAAACGGCTGAACAGATTGAGGTGAAAATTTACAGGGATGATCGCCTATCCATGAGGAACAAAAGGTTCTCCACCGATGACGTAGGTAACATGGTTTGGCCGCTATGAATTTTTAAAGAATAAACCTTTAAAATCTTCTCCAGAATGGCCTGACAGATCGAGGGGAAACTTCACACACATGTTCACCAAGCCTTGGGGATATAGGGTATTCATGATTAATGAATAGGTCACATGGTCTGGCAGCCAAAGTGGATTGAACAGAAATCTGTATTAAAAAATTTTTTTCTCTTGAACCGCTTCATCAATCGACATGAAACGTCAGTTATGATCTCCTGTTGTGAAAGTAGTCATGGGGAATGCATGTGTTGAATTTCAACCTGATTGGATACATGGTCTGGCAGCCAGAATTATTTAATGTTTTGAATCTGGGTTCAGGGATTTATATCAAACTTGATTCAAGTATATAATAATGTTGGCAGAGGCATATGTATCCACGTTATGACATTGAAGAGTGGCATTCTAGTTTTTAGCTCGCCTGTTCGAAGAACAGAGAGCTATAGCGATACCCCCGGCGTGAGCGTCAGCGTCAGTGTCAGCGTGAAAATGTTAAAGTTTTTGGTGCAAGTTATTTTTTCCTTTCTAATGTTTTTATCTACCACACTTTATTTTTTATACGCCATATATATACACATACACACACACACACACACACACACACACACACACACACACACACACACACACACACACACACACACACACACACACACACACACACACACACACACACACACACACACACACACACACACACTGGGGAGAACAAGTATTTGATACACTGCCGATTTTGCAGGTTTTCCCACTTACAAAGAACGTAGAGGTCTGTAGTTTTTATCATAGGTACACTTCAACTGTGAAAGACGGAATCTAAAACAAAAATCCTGAAAATCACATTGTATGATTTTTAAATAATTAATTTGCATTTTATTGCAAGAAATAAGTATTTGATACATCAGAAAAACAGAACTTAATATTTGGTACAGAAACCTTTGTTTGCAATTACAGAGATCAGACGTTTCCTGCAGTTCTTAACCAGGTTTGCACAGACTGCAGCAGGGATTTTGGCCCACTCCATACAGATCTTCTCTAGATCCTTCAGGTTTCGGGGCTGTCGCTGGGCAACACAGACTTTCAGCTCCCTCCAAAGATTTTCTATTGGGTTCAGGTCTGGAGACTGGCTCGGCCACTCCAGGACCTTGAGATGCTTCTTACGGAGCCACTCCTTAGTTGCCTGGCTGTGTGTTTCGGGTCGTTGTCATGCTCGAAGACCCAGCCACGCCCCATCTTCAATGCTCTTGTTGAGGGAAGAGGTTGTTGGCGAAGATCTCGCGATAAATGGCCCCATCCATCCTTCCCTCAATACGGTGCAGTCGTCCTGTCCCCTTTGCAGAAAAGCATCCCCAAAGAATGATGTTTCCACCTCCATGCTTCACGGTTGGAATGGTGTTCTTGGGGTTGTACTCATCCTTCTTCTTCCTCCAAACACGGCGAGTGGAGTTTAAACCAAAAAGCTCTATTTTGGTCTCATCAGACCACATGACCTTCTCCCATTCCTCCTCTGGATCATCCAGATGGTCATTAGCAAACTTCAGACGGGCTTGGACATGCGCTGGCTTGAGCAGAGGGACCTTGCGTGCGCTGCAGGATTTTAATCCATGACGGCGTAGTGTGTTACTTATGGTTTCCTTTGATACTGTGGTCCCAGCTCTCTTCAAGTCATTGACCAGGTCCTGCCGTGTAGTTCTGGGCTGATCCTTGAGGCTCCACGAGGTGAGATCTTGCATGGAGCCCCAGACCGAGGGAGATTGACTGTTATCTTGAACTTCTTCCATTTTCTAATAATTGCACCAACAGTTGTTGCCTTCTCACCAAGCTGCTTGCCTATTGTCCTGTAGCCCATCGCAGCCTTGTGCAAGTCCACAATTTTGTCCCTGATGTTCTGAGACAGCTCTCTGATCTTGCCCATTGTGGAGAGGTTGGACTCTGATTGATTGAGTTTGGACAGCTGTCTTTTATGCAGATAACGAGTTCAAACAGGTGCAGTTAATACAGGTAATTAGTGGAAAATGGGAGGGCTTCTTAAAGACAAAACTAACAGGTCTGTGAGAGCAGGAATTCTTACTGGTTGGTAGGTGATCAAATACTTATTTCATGAAATAAAATGCAAATTAATTATTTAAAAATCATACAATGTGATTTTCAGGATTTTTGTTTTAGATTCCGTCTTTCACAGTTGAAGTGTACCTATGATAAAAATTACAGACCTCTAAGTGCTTTGTAAGTGGGAAAACCTGCAAAATCGGCAGTGTATCAAATACTTGTTCTCCCCAATATATATATATATATATATATATATATATATATATATATATATATATATATATATATATATATATATATATATATATATATATATATATATATATATATATATATATATATATATATATATATATATATATATATATATATATATCGGGGCGTATTATGTGATTCCTTCCGTCCGTCCGTTCCTGTCCACACTCTAACTCCCAAAGTTTTCAACTTTTACGTTTCATATTTGGTACATAGGTACAGACTGTGGATACGGTGTGTCGCGCCATACGTTCGTCATCTAAAGTGGTTGCCATGGCAACCAGGATGCTGTTTTCCATGTAGTAGCACAATTCTGTATATACCTTCTTGTTTGGGCGTATATTGTGCTCACTTGCGCTCTTGTTACTGATTACAACATACAAATACATATATTGCTTTAAAATTATTTGGAGCAGACTTCACTGCAATGCTTTATAAAAAAAATATTAATTACTATAACTAGTCTTTTAAAAACGATAAATGTATAAACAGGCGAGCATTGGGTGGCTTTGACACCAACTCTGGTTATTTTCTTTCCCAGCTCACCAGAACAAGCTTGAAGAGATGATCAATGAACTTGCAGTGGCCATGACTGCGGTGAAGCATGAACAGGAGTACATGGCTGTACGGGATAGAATTCACCGTGCCAGTACGTTTTAAATGTTCTGAATGGTTCTGTGTTTATATGTGGAAGGGTGTTAAATTGAATTTGTATTCCTGTTTGGATAAAGTACTTCTCGAGTTGTCTGAGGTAAATTTGTCCTGTCTTGTACACCATGCTCAATACAGCATGTCAGTTCTGCTGAAGCAATTTATTGGCTTTTGTTACAAGATTGATTGATCGCTCAGATTGATCGCTACTTGGACGCAGGATGCTCCAATGAGTGGGTAGAATTTAGAATTTGGCCAGCATACCGGCGATAGCTCGCCGACAGTTCATATAAGACATGGGATCTTTGACGTCCATATAAGATACGTCTTCATACAAGACATGGGATGGGATATTTGACGTCCACCAACTAATGCTTGCAGACAGAGCACCCAGTTTAACATCAATGTGATGGGTGGCACATACATTGAAGTCTCACCCTGCCTGCGTAACACCAGGATGATGGTTTATAGTTGATCCGGGATTCAAACCCAGGCTAGACAGCTCAGAGGTGAGTGTGTAGTATACCTTTTAGAATGTCCTCCCAGCCGAGGTAAATCTGGTCCATTGTGCATGAGATGATTTTTTTTTTTTCACCAGTGGACACAACATTTTGGTGGGACCCCTTCCCCCGCGATTAATGGAGGCTCCTGTTGTGAAAGAGTCTTGCTGTGTGTATGCCTTCTCCTTTTGATAATGGTGGTATGGCTGACATGACTTGAGGCCATATTTGGTACAAAGGTTATTTATGAGATTATTTTCTTTCTTGAGAATCCTTAGTTGAAAGTGAGTTTGGTACGCACTCTGCATTCCACACCTAAACAGAACTGATAATATTTTGGACACTGAAAGTGTCACAAACATTTGGTGGACATCAGGCATGTCACAACACCTTTTGATGACTTAATACAAATGCTTTGAATGTGGTTGCAAATGTCACATTGTGATGGTCAAAGCAAACATCACAAAGGCAGAAGTGGCTCTTGCAGTGCCTTCAGAAAGTGTTCACACCCCTCGACTATTGTCACATTTTGTTGTGTTTACAGCCTGAACTTATAATGGATTAGATTTAATTCTTTTGTCACGAATCTACACAATATACGCCATAATGACAAAATGAAAACATGTTTTTGGAAATTTTTACAAATTAATTAAAAATGAAAAGCTGAAATGTCTTGTGTCAATAAGTATTCAACCTCTTTGCTATGACACTCAAAATTGAGCTCAGGTGCATCCAATTTCCTTTGAATGTCTCTTCAACTTGATTGGAGTCCAACTGTGGCTAATTCAATTGATTGGACGTGTTTTTGAAAAAAAACACCTTTCTATATAAGGTCCCACAGGTTGACTGCATGTCAGAGCAGAAACTCTACCATGAAGTCTAAGGAGCTGTCAGTAGAACTCTGAGGTAGAAATGTGAGGAGACATAGATCTGGGGAAGGGTATAAAACAATTTCTCGAGTCTTCCCAAGAGCACAGTGAGCTCCATTGTTAGCAAATGGAAAGAATATTGAACTACCCATTCTCTTCCTACAGCTGGCTGTCGAACCAAACTGAGCAACTGGGCAAGAAGGACCTTGGTCAGGGAGGTGACCAAAACTAAATGACTACTCTGACAGAACTACGGAGTTCCTTGGCTGAGATGGGAGAACCTGCTAGAAGGACAACAGTCTCTGCAGCACTTCACAAATCTAGGCTTTATAAGAGAGTGGCCAGACTGAAGCCACTCCTGAGAAAAAGGCACATGACAGCATGCCTGGAGTTTGCAAAAAGGCATGTGAAAGACTCTGAGAACATGAAGCAAAAGATTATGTTGTCTGATGAGACAAAAATTGAACTCTTTGGCCTGAAAGCAAAGTGCTACGTCTGGAGGAAACGAGCACAGTCCATCACCCATCTAACACCATCTCTACCATGAAGCATGGTGGTGGCAGCATCATGCCATGGGGATGGTTTTCAGTGGCAGGGACTGGGAGACTTGTCAGGATAGAGGGAATAATGAATGGAGCCAAATACAGGCAGATCCTTGAGAACCTTCTTCAGAGTGCAAAAGACTTTAGGCTGCGGTGAAGATTTGCATTTCAACAGGACAATGACCTTGAGTAGCCCAGCCAAGCCCAGACTTGAATCCCATTGAGAATTGGTGGTAAGACTTGTAGATTGCTGTTCACTGGCACTCCCCATCCAATTTGACAGGGTTTGAGCAAATCTGCAAGGAAGAATGGGAGAAAATCCCCAAATCCAGATTTGCAAAGCTAATACAGACATACCCAAGAAGACTGGAAGCTGTAATCGCTGACAAAGGCACTTGTACAAAGTATTGACGCAAGATATTTCAGATTTTCCTTTTTAAGTAGTTTATAAAAAATTCTAAACATGTTTTCCTTGTGTCATTATGATGGGGTGTTTTGTGCAGATCAGTGACAAAAAATTTTATTAAAAAAAAAATAAAATAAATCTAATCCATTTACAATTCAGGCTGTAACACAAAATGTGACAAAAGTCAGTGTGAATACTTTCTGAAGGCAACAATCTCCACAACAAGGGTGTGAATCTCCACAACAGTTTATGTAGTTACACTACATGTGCACAGACTTTTCTCTTGAAGATGCATACCCAATGCATTGTCAAGGAAGTGTTAAATGGAGATGTCATCGCAATTTTTTTTGAATGATTGTCATACAGGAAGTCTGATGGGGAACAAAATGGACATGTCCATTGTTATATCAGTAGTTGGTGGAGAAGAAATCCGAAATTCATTTCCCTCGACTTGCATCCACAACATGGATATTCAGTCCCGTCCCCTTGTGAACTGTGTTGACACCGAACTCTCACATAATTACCTCCCCATCAACCATTTGAAAATTGAACGATTCAAATTAAAACGTCACGTGTCATGCACTGCACTTTTGATCCGAAGTGACTATTCACTTCGTGATGGGGAGTCTTTATCAGATGAAAATCTTTTTTCGTGTGAAGGAAAAGGAATGAGAGAGCAGAATTTGTTTCTTACTGCACTTCTCTCCCTGTTGTGTGCGTGTGCGCAGTCAATGATAATACGAACAGCCGTGTGGTCATGTGGGCCTTCTTTGAAGCCCTCGTTCTCATTGCCATGACGCTTGGACAGATATACTACCTCAAACGTTTCTTTGAGGTGCGCCGGGTGGTTTAATCTCCTTTCTTTTATGATTATTATTTTTTTCTCAACTCGAATTACCGCTCGTCTTCTGTCCTGCTCACCACTTCCCAGCCTCGTATGTGTTGACCGGTGCTTTTCCCCACTTCGCTTTTCCTGTTGCAGCTCATGTCATCCAATCATTTTGTCCGTATTTAAAACCGAGAACTCTGATTTTGATCCCAAAAGGTTACTTACCAACCTTTAAACAATCCATGCATCACAAAATCAGCTTGCTGTGCACGGTTTGGTGTGGGGGTGGGGGAGGTGTTGGAGGTGTTAGAGTTATAAGCAACCTCAGTGTTCATGCTTTTGATCATTGTTGAGTGTTCCTTTCCAACCTAACTTCTCTAACTTTCCACAATCATTGAACCTTTGCATCATTCAAGTGAGTCAGTGTTTATCATTGTATGTTCCACTCCCTGGCTTGTGATCTAGTTAACTCAAACAATAAATTTTGATAATTAGTTGCAGAGCATTTCTGGGATGGGTCTAAGGTTAAGTTTGAGGTCTGTTGATGGAATATGAACCACCAGTTGGAAGGTTTGTTCCTTGCTTGAGGCTCTATTTCTGTAAAATTAATTCCTTTTTCCTTTTATTTGTTTTGTGTTTATTTTCTTATTTTCACTTATTTTTCTCCCTCTTATTCGGAAACAATGAAATTCCATTTTGTCAAAATGCTTTGGTATCGAGTTGCCATTTTCACTTCATCTCATCTCTACTCAACTTAAGCTTGTGCTGATTAATGGAGGTTCGAGTTTGTGCACAGTTTGGGATTTACTGAAATGCTTAAGATTTACTGCAATTATTATTCATTTTTTTTTTCTGGTGTTTGTTTCTGCTGTTTTGATTGGATGAAATAAATTTTTTCTATTTATTTGTCTCTGGCTGGATTATTTTATTATCAGGGGACCAAGCATTCAAATGGTTGGTTTCCTATTGTTATTGGTATTTTCATTATTATTATTATTGTTATTCTTCTGCCAAATTTTTGTGGAAGCTGTAGCGTCGGTACCACTGCTCTGATTAAGTTGAAACGTCACAGCAATGTCGGGGCGAATGGGAACTGATGCATATTGATTCCGAGTTTTGATTTTGCAATCACCATGGCAACCGGCTTGGATTTAAGCAAAAACTTAAAAAATCTCCTCCAAAACCACAAATGCTATCGATTCTTCACAGGTTATGATCGACTACCCATGTTGCAAAAATTTTTTTTGCATCAGATGATGTCATTGGTGAAGCGGTTTGCCAGCCAGAAACATGAAACATTTTTTGTGTCATCTATACCTTGATAACTTTAATAGCGATCGCAGTGAGCTTCATACTTAACGCGTGCACGTGAGAGAATAGGAAACAACAACAACACAATACCCCTGGCTGTTTGGAATCCGTGTCGTTAGCTATGACCTTTTGCTTCCGGTTGTTGTTAAACGCTGTGCGGTGTATAAACATAATTGGGTTTTATTTCTATCTTGTGAATATTACTTAACGCGTGCACATGAGAGAATAGGAAACAACAAAAACAACAGAATACCCTGGCAATTGTGAATCCGTGTCGTTGGCTATGACCATTTTGCTTCCGTTTTTGTTTTGTTTCTGGTTTTTGTCATGGGGAATGATGCATGCCGGGAGATCATTACCGGAAGTGTTTATTTATTTATTCAATTATTTTTTTCCCAAAGTTAATTTTATACTTCCAAAAGTGATTTTTTTTTCATGACAGGAAGTGTTTATTTTGTATTTAACATTACCGGGAGTGATTTTGAAACTCTTTCCGGAATTTTTAATTTCTTTTATTCTTGACCAGAAGTGATCGTTTATTCAATTAATTTTTTTCCCAAAGTTAATTTTAATAAAGATATCTCCCGCATCATCATAAAATAATTTAATCGTGATTTACATTATTTGAAAGCTGATCCCGAATCCAGGCCGAAGTAACCGGAAATTGCGTCAAAATCATCAGCTCTGCGGCGCTTACACGTACCATGGTATCGTTGGTAAGTATACAGTTGTGAACACGTAGGTAAAGTCAGAAGCGAATGTAAGAAGAATTCCATATTATGAAATTTTGTTTTCATCGGTCACATGGTCTGGCAATGACAAACCAAAATTGGTGATTTCATTGGTGACATCATCTTGTACTTTTCCATGTTGGTGTAACCTCAAAAAAGCTATTTCTCCAGAACTGCTGCTCGGATCAAGTTGAAACTTCCCATTTAATGTTGGGACATATGGGAACTAATGCCTTCTTTTTTTGTTCAAAATTTTGGTTTTGCAATCACCATGGCAACCAGATTGGATTTTGGCAAAAGCTTAACTCCTCTCCGAAACCACAAATGCTATTGATTAGATTCTTGTCAGGTTATGATTGACTAGCCATGGTGCAATTTTTTTTTTTTGTAAGATGACATCAGTGAAGTGGTTTGAGAGCCGAGTCACAACAGAGAAAAAATACAAATTTCTTTAACACAAAACTTTTTTTTTAATGTCATCTACACCACAGCACAAACTTAAATATGAAATTTCGTTTTGATCAGACACATGGTCTGGCAATGACAAATAAAACAAAATTGATGATGTCTTGGAGTACTTTTTCATGTTAGTATAACCTTAAAAAAGCTATTTCTTCAGAACTGCTGCTCTGATTAAGTTGAAACTTCCCATTTAATGTTGGGGCTAATGGGAACTAATGTTTTCTTTTTTCCAAATTTTGATTTTGCAATCACCATTGCAACCAGCTTGGATTTAAACAAAAACTTAAACTCTTCTCCAAAACCGCAGGTTATTGATTTGATACTTAGCAGGTTATGAAGGACTACCCATGGTGCTAAAAAGTTTTTTTTTTTATGATAAAGTCATCAGTTATGTGGTTTGGCTACCATGTTGGATTGAAGGTGAACACCTTTTAAAATCTTCTCCTTCAGAACCGTTCCACCGATTGTTGTGAAACTTGGCACACATGATCGAGTACCCCTGGGGAATATATATATGCTATTTAATGATGACGTCATAGGTCACGTAGTTTGAAATTGCCTTGTATTGAATAAGGGACACTTTGTGCCCTGCATCACTCCTCGCAGTTTTAATGTTTTATTTTCTAAAGAGAGCACATCTCTGGCTTTCAGATTCATCGATTCCTTCATGTCTTTCTTTTTTTTTTCATCTTTTTTTTCATCCTTTAAAAAAAAAAATTAAACCAGTCTGGTAGCTGAGGAGTGTGTGTAGCATTGGGATTCTCATGTGTGTACTATGTGTGAACATCTTTATAATTATGGAGGAACTCTGGGAAGGGTTCGAAACGGCAAAGCGCATACCTTTCGTAGGCCTTCTGGGGTTGATTTCTGCAGCTTCTTGGGCTGTAGGAGTATGGGAGATGTCAATTATTATTTATGTAATCCTAGCCACCTAGCTTTAGTTGATTAGGTGAGAGCTGATTGGCTATTCCCTCCATTCACAGGTGAGAGATCTAGGTTGGCCTTTCTTTATTTGCATATATACATACGTACACACATAGTTATTTATTTATACCTCTCTATCTGTATCTATCTTCATTCTTTTTTCACCATTGAATGTTAAGGCCAAAAACCATTATATGGAAGGATTTGGATGAGAAATCTGGCAGACACTGGAGAGGTTGGGTGTGGGTTGAGATCGTGCCGATTCGATTTTGGTTCAAATCCTACTTATTGGTGGATACAAAATGTAAACTGTTCAGCTTGATAGAGGTATGCGCTCTATTGGGAGCTGTGCTAGTCTCTGTATTCAAACCAATATGATTGAAATTAGGGAATAAAGGGGGTGTTGAGCTTATGCACAATAACTGCAATGTGATGTTGCATGTGTATTGCTTAAGTTATCAACGTGTTGCAGAGTTAAGGGGTGTGGTAATCTCTAAAATCGGATGGAGCTATCAGTGCAGGGTGTTGGTCAAAGTGTGAGAAAACAGGTTTTGAACAGGGTGGAAAGTTGGTGTCTCCCTGTGCATAATGACAGGCTTTATGAGTGTTTCAGTTTAAGTTCTCGAGAGAATCTTCTCGTCACAAAGCCACAGGAGTATATGGGTGTTGATTTTATCTTTTGTGATTAATTTGAGCATTTTGTAGTTTTATACGAGACTGCTTTGTTTTAGCTCCTCCATGAGGCTCGAATTTGTACTAAAAAAAATGAAAAAAGTGTTTGTGGTTTGTATTGTGTGTGTTTTTTTTTTTTCCTAATCCCTCTCCCTTTACCAACCCCTCCTAGGGTGGGGACAGCAATACTGTTGTGGTATTTTGTCTCCAACGCTTGGAGTTGTGGAATTTCAACATTTTTATAACGAACACCATAAATCGATGTTTAAGCGGCAGCATGGTGCTGTGGATAAAGCACCCTATTCCGAATCCTATTCGTCCAACAGGTCTGTTTGCTGCAACTTTAAACCCATTGACTAATTCTGTCTGAGTCAGTGCTGTGATGTCAAAGTTCAGGACTAGTAAGCGATTTGTGATCTGTGTGGAGCACATTTTAACAATAACCAAGCAATTTGTGCCTCAGGTATTAATTCGCCTTTAGGAGTAACAGGTGTTTCAAAAATCCCCTCTACAATGGTCCCCACGTAGTCCAGATTTAAGGCCATTTGACCTTTTTTTTCTTCTTCTTCTTCTTTTGGTTCACCTAAAGTCAGTGGTTAATACCATAAGAACACGAAGAGCTAAAGAATGAAATCAAACGAATGTGCTGAAATCGATGTGTCAATGTTAAGGAATATTCAAAGAAACCCACATATGAGAATTGATTTGTTTATGCATGTCAGCAGCTCACAATTTGAACAGTTTATTATAAAATAAATATTCCTATGAATCTGGACTTTTGAAACGCCTATAGCCTCATCGGATTGGAGCAGGAACGAAATACATAAATCTTCATACCCTGGCCACAAACCACAAGGGTAAATAAAAGCTTCAGAACAAGCACACACAAGGAGATAAAACATAGAAGAGACTCGTGTTCATCTTTGTTTAACAGAAAAACTGATTGTCGGACAAACGGGGGAAGGAGAAGGGCAGGGTGTGGTCCCTGTGCCGAGTTAAAAACACCAAGCCGTGCAGGGTGTGGCTCTTAGTCTTCACTTGGACAAGTCTACGAACCGTACACTTTCAGGTAAAGTCTTGATTTAAAGTGTCTTATTTGACTTTTATACATTCATGTACCATGTATGACTATATGTATATATAAGTAAAAGTACCCGTCCTCATTGACGGGAAAGCAAGCAAAACTACCCATACGCAGTGATAGAAAAAGTTTAAGTTCATCTGTCCATTTAACTTGGTTCATGGACTTGTAAAAAGTTAATTGTGTTGAACTCTTGGTTTCACTCAGAGCCAAAGCTTTGAGCTACTTATACCACCCACCGTAAAATGGTGGTGCAACATCGAGTGTCAGAGGTTGGATTTGTCCAAAAAGAGGGCAAAATATAGCTATTTTAAATTGTTACTCCATGAAGATCTGTGTTAAATCTACTTTAATCCAGATGTTCATATTGAATTTTAAATATTACTGCAAGGGGTGATAAATTAATGATGAGATTGCATCAAGAAAAGTGAAATCTTCGTCGTTTGTATGCAACACAAAAGTGTGGGGTAGCATCATTGGCTGAGGGTGTGGCTATGCTACTGATGCAATGCCCTCTGCTGGTTAGGGTAGGAATTTGGAATTTGTTCATGGTGCTGGCGATAGCTCGCCTACTCATCATGAAGACCACCATGATGTCTTTAATGTCCATCAATGAATGCTGGCAGATGAGACACCCGTTTAACGTCCATCTGAGGGATGGCACACACATTGATGAATAAAAGTGTAATGGAAATGCAAAATAACCAATCGGTCGTTTTTGAAACGCAGCACAGGAAGCATCCACAGTAAACAGAAGACTACGGCGGAGTCGGGAACCAAATGGGTGGAGAAGGAGTCGAGAGCGAGTGAGCGGAGTGGTCGACAGGACCAGGTAGGTGGGTGGAGGCTGAGTCGCAAGTGATGACGACAGAAGGGCGGGTGAAGAAGATCGATCCCAAGCCGGGCAGAGAAAGGGACGAGCTGACAGCGATGGCAAGACACCAAAACCGGAACTGGAGCTACGGACAGCCTCACGACCCGTCCTTTATAGACCCTGGAGTGCAGGGTGGGGCATTACCCCGAAGCGATGTGTCTTCATCCGAATCGGCTGCTCTAATTGGGCCCGGACCACTGCGTGGCCCGGCCATGATGGCCGGAAGCGGCTCCACTCCACTTTCGGCAAGATAATTCCAATCTGCAGAATCGTCTCTCTCTGAGCCCCATGATATGAATCGCCCCACCCCGAACTCCGCGACGTGAATTGCCTTGCACCAATCTCCCGGACCGTGCCCCGGCCGAGGGTCGTGTTGGCCCCGCATGCCCGCCCCGGCACCCCCCATTAGCGCTGATCAATGCCTGCTCCGCGATGCGGCCTGCGGCCCGAGCGATCCGAACTGCACAGCACGCCTCTGCCTGATCGTGGCTTCACCGGGCGGAGAGGCTAGGAGATGTCCGCCATCCGTGGGGAACACCCACGGCCGCCAGCAACGACCGACGGTAAAGTGTTTGGGTAAACCCATGCACAGACGGTAAGATGTTAGGATAAACCCATGCACAGACCAGAACAAGATGTGTGCCATCCGTGCCCTGCTCTGTACGATAATAAGGTGTCATGGGCTAAGCACAGGTCCACCCGCCATCGAGCACATTCTGTACAGTACGCACGGATCCACCATTAAGCATGTGGCCAGCGCTCGCGTTCGCCCAATTCTGCTAACGTGCGCAGGGCCAACCCCGATCTGTCAGGAATTGAGGGGAACGATCGGATATAATAATTAGATGGAGGTTTGGAATGAAAAAGAATATAGATACAAGTAACAGATGGAGGGAAAAGAGGTTGCTGATGTAATTAAATCCAGAAATTGGTTGAAAAGAATGTGTTGCCCGTATCTTGCACTCTTGTGTCCTGTACAACATGGTGTGGTTGTTGTTTTTGTATTATCTGCCTCTGACGATGTAGTTATTGGCACCAAGCTGCCAGCCACGCTCTCGCCAATATTGGGTCATTTGCTTCTGTGTTGTGAAAAACCACATCCGTGCAGCCTCTTTAGCAGATATTCGTTTGTATGCCTTTTCAATGCAACCGGCAATCTCATCCCAGATCATTGGAAACATCTCGAGCTTGCGGCAGAGGTTCCTTCGATATCGCTGTATCCTCGCAGCTGCGCTATCGATGCTCGTGTGGTGTCGTTGCGGCTTTCTATTCCCCTCCCCCGGCCGCACACGTGCTGCACGTGTTGGCCACGCAAGGACGCATACGTTGAGGACATGGCTGCAATTTTTTACAGGTTGCTGTCTGAGTGCAGTGTCTGCTTTGATTTATTTCAGGAACAAGAGGAAAGAGTAGGAATGACGATAGAGATATAATCAGACCTAACTATGAGATCCACATAACGCACTGTCCCGTTGTCCCGCTAAACAAAAGGGAAGGGACTATCTAAACGTATATTAATGGAATAACTGTCTGGGGACCGCTGTATGATGGTTGCTATTGTTTTGGAGGGATTCCGTTCCTCAAACCACAAATATATTGTTGTGGTTACCAGATTCGCAAACCACCATTCAGGTCCCTTAGGTGAGGTATCTCGGTAAGTGCATGTGTAGTTAGGCCCAAACCCGTTGTCTAGTGGGAATACATGTCATTTATACGTGCTGCGACTCTTCAGGATAGCCGTTTTTCTTTTACTATCTTTATTTTGGACCAACCGCCAGGATTACCATCACAATTACAACCACAACCACCGCTTCACCACAACCGCCACGACCTTCCCGTCACACCTCGCCACCGTAGCATCGCCACCGTTCTTGCCCCGCTGTGGGTACCGGTGTTGGACTCATGCAGAACGCGCGTCGAACAGCGTGTACAAAATCACGGATTTTGTGCTTCAAAAAACGGATCAAAAACGACACACGCCCACTTTTTGCCGTCCAATCGGTGAGCGAGGAGCGGGTGGCCCGCCCCAAGGCGATCGATATATGCAAATTTGTGGATCAAAAAGCCTTCACGCCCAATTTTTTTCGGGCCAATGAGGAGCGAGGTGAAAGGTCAAAGGGAGGGGGGCAAAGGGGAAGATACGGCGGGATAAAAGACGGTGTTTGTCAGTCAGAAGAGAGTCGCAAACGAGAACGAAAGAAGTCTGGAGCCCGAAGCCTGCAGTGGCTGGAGAAGCTGAAGAGAGTCGGACGAGGGGGTGCTCGCGTCGGTGCCAGGAGCTGCACGCCCGAGGGAGGCCGGCAGCGCGACCTGGCCGAGGTGGAGACGCACACCAGGGATAATAAAGATCCTCTATACCCCGAGCATCAGCAACCCCTCCTGTTTCCCCCCGCGCTGAGATAGTGCGACCAAGGGGGCCCCGTTCCCACCCCCTGCCAGGCACTGTCCACGAGGCCCGCGGGTTGCGGGGCCATCGCCGCTCCGCGTCTCATCACCAGACGGGTAGGCCCGACCCGGTCTCGGCCTCAGGCCTACCTCATTCTTGGGGGATTTCTTTTCCTTGGTTTTGGGTATGTGTTGTCGGCGCCGTCTGTGAAGTAGAATTGTATAAGTGTTGCCGTGTGCTCGGTAGTCGGTATTAGCTCTGCACTGTGTTTTCACTTTTATGTTTGCTTTTTGTGTAAATGGAATTGTGTTTTCTTTTTTTTTGTGTGCATTTGGTGGAATTGTATTTGTGTGCTTTCCGTTCGTCGCGAATAAATGTGCTTTATTGTTGAACTGTTCTCCGCTTCGCTTCGTCTTTTCCTCCATTGAATCCCCATCTTGCTTCACGTAAAGGGTTGGTAGTGGGCTGAATACGCCCGATAATTAATCGAACCGTCGAGGTCGACGATAACACCGCTCGGTTATTCTGATAGTACGGAACGGGTCGCTTAAGTGGCCCGTGTCCGAAGTCGACCTGCGGCGAGGTGCGATCGCCCGGTCTACCCTCCGCGTGGGTACTTAGGTAGTTCGAATTTGGCGAGCAACCCTATCCCACGCGGGGGCTGATTGGCTCGATCGCGGTGAGACCGAAAGGTCCACCCGTGACTGGTTCCCGGCGTTAGTCCGAGAGGGTCACGACTGGATTGTCCGTCCGGTGGGCGACGTGCCGCGATTCGAGTTACGTGGCCGTCGCACGCCGGCGGGCGCAAAACCGCAACACTGGTGTCAGGAGTGGGATACAAATTCATCGCCCTCCTCGCGGCACTGGTATCGGAGAACAGGAAAACGGGCTCTCCTGTCTCCGGCTAAATTCACGGGAATCGGTCCAGGGGTGAGAGAAGCGACCCCCGATTCCCTCCAAATTACGAGCGAGTGAAATTAACCCTTCACGAGAAGCAAGATGGCGTCTCAAGGCGAGCGGGAGCCGGGGGTATTAGAAATGTATATGTGTAATAATGTAGAGTCCATGGTCCAGGATGGAATCCCCGAGCAGGAAATGTTGATTGTGCAGGAACACGGACTCGCCCAACTGAACCCAGGGCCCGAGGTGGGTGCGGCAGCGGCCGCGGTGTATGACACCTCCCCCCCCCCTCTCCACCAAGACCCTTCCCCAACCCCTGCCGAAACGGCTCACTTGAGTGCACCCGACATGACCCAGCTATACACCATGCTGGCAAAAATGTATGCGGAAACGACAGCGAAGATGATTGCGAACATGAACAAGCAAATGGACGAAGTAAAAACGAAGATGGATGCAAACACAACTGAATTTATAAACGAAATGAAAGGCATGAACAAGCAAATGAAGGAAGAAACGAAAAAGCTGCGGGGTGAAACGCAGAACATGGGCCGATGCCTGCAGGCGGGCATGAAGGCCGTGACCGGGGAGATAAAAATGGCGACTCCACGTGTGGGAGCAAACGAGCTGGGTGGGGGTGCAACGGCTGACAGGCCCGCGGTGGAGGCGGGTGAAAAAATAATTCGTGGAACGTGTTGGGCGAGGGTCGTGACGATGACCGAAAGGGAAAAATTAAATGGGGAGACCAAAACGGGTGAGACGAGACACGAGGTGACGACAACAGAAATAATAGTTGAGACAAGGGAGGTAAAGGGTGAAGAGTTGGCAGAGACACGGGAGATGGGAACGATAGAGGGAAGACTACACGATGAAGACGGGGTAAGTGACGCGCACGCACACACGGAGGTAGTGGAGGACAATGGGGGTGAGCTCGCGGAGCGTGTAGGGACCCGGTGCGAGCAGCGGGATGGCCTCCTCCAGGAACGAGGGGAGGGGAGTATGCCCCCTTGAGGGCGAGTCACGACCAGGTGAGTTCGGTCGTGTTTTGCGAGGTTGAGGGGACGAGTGCTGTGGACGGGTGCACGGAGAGCTTGGGGGGTATAGAGGCCCCGGAGACCCTTGTGGGGATACGAATCCCCAGTGTAGTTGTCCCTGTGTGTGTGGTGCAAGGCGTGAGTGCGTCCCCGTGTGTGGAAGCGACCCCGTGTGTGAGTGGTGTGGTGGCGATGGTGCTGGAGTGCGTGTTTCCCAGCACGCCGTGTTTGGATGAGGCACCGTGTGTGGATGAGGAACCGTGTGGAAGAGGCCGTGTGTGTGAGTGAAACGGCCAGTATGAGTGAGGAACCGCGGGTGAGTGCCCCCGCGTGTATGAGTGAGGGACGTTGTGTGGAAGAGACCGCGTGTGTGAGTGTCGCCGTGTGTATGAGTGAGGTACCGCGGGTGAGTGCCCCCGCGTGTATGAGTGAGGCACGGTGTGTGGATGAGGCACAGCGGTTGAGTGCCCTCGCGTGTGTGGGTGAGGCACCGCGGGTGAGTGCCCCCGCGCGAGTGAATAGAGCACCACGTGTGAGTAGTATGGTTTGTGTGAGTAGTGAGGCACGCGTGAGTGAACGGCTGTGTGCAAGGTCGCTGTGTGCAAGGGAGACCGTGTGTGTGAGAGAGCGGTATGAGAGGGAGATGTCGGTTGGCATGCGGGAGCACGCAGCCGCGTCTCCCGGTGTGAGTTTAATGGTGTGGACTGTGTGCGTCGTAACACGCAGGTATGCGTGTGTGGAATGGAGACGGAGACGGCGACATGGGAGGAACGAAAGCCGAGTAGCGGCTGTGGCTGTTTCGAGGACCGTGCCGGGTTCACCCAGCAGTGAGCACGCGGTTCGTGCTGTGCAACGCACGAGACCACCACGTGCTCGCTTGCGAGAGTGAAGTCCCGGTCCGGAAACGCACGCGGTGGATTTGCCGATCCCGCGGACGGACAAAGTTTTTAGGCAGGTAAACGGATTTGGACCGGACGGGTTCTCCACGCGATCGTGTGTGTTAAGCTCCAACGGGCAAAGCACATGTGTTCGCGTGGGGAACCCCTCGAGACGTGTGGCTTGTGTTTTTTTTTATGCGCACGGTGACGCCATGGCTGCACGTGGGGTTGGAATCCGGCAGGAGGGGTATCTCTGCCGGATGGTCCCGTCCAAGGAGGGACGAGGAACACGTGCAGCTGCATGACGTCACGGGCAGGTGCAAAGTGCGCGAGCTCTGAGTTGCCGCGCAGGTGCTGCGCATGGAAAAAAAAAAAAAGGAGCAAGCCTCACTTTCGGGTGTACAGGATTCCTGGGCAAGGGGTGAAAGACCCCCTTACCCGGGGCACAGGATGAAAACTAGTTAGGGGGAAGGGTTAGCTTAGTTAGACCGACTTCATGGGGCAGGGGTAAGTCCTCATGGAGTCCGTGGAATGGATTAGTTAGAGGGATTGTAGCCAGATTTAGGTTGGGAAATAAAATGGGATTATTTCGGAGACAGTGACAGACTGTGGATGTGTAGAGGGGACGTAGCTTAGCTACGTAGTGTTAAAAGGAACGTGCTGTAGTTTAAGGGACGACGTGGGAGCACGAGGTAGTTAGAAGGATGGCAGAGTTCAGCGGTGTGTGTGTTGAAGAGTTGTGGGTTGTGAGGTGAGTACGTGTACATGTTGAGTGAGTGAGGCCAGCGGGTCTGTGTGTGTGGAGCGAATGGGGAATGCATGGTGCGATGAGTGATTGGGGGGAGGAGTGACTCCCGCCCAAGGGACCCCGGGGTCAGTATAAAGTGAGTTAGCTGGGTTAGTCAAATTGAAAAATGGAGGTCGTTTTGTTGTTGGTGGGAAAGTAGGCTCGAGACCCATTTGGAGGGGTGCAGGAGCCCTGTTGACGGGCTTGGGAGCGTGGCTGCGAAAGGTGAGTATCGCTGAGTGGGTACCCCGGGCACCAGGCTAGTCGGCCGCGGTAGGCCATGGGCCCATGGGGGGCCGGGATAGAGTAGTGGGCACGGGTGCGCCTGCTTGGTGCGGGGCCCGGGGCGCCATTAGCCGCGGGGGCAGTGTTGTGGGCACGGGTGACCCTCGGAAAGGGGCCCGGGAGGCCGGCCTGCCACGTGTGCGTTTCAGGGGAGGTGCCATGGGGGGCACTCCCCGGTGTTAGGGAGCTGGTAGGCTCGGAGGCAGTGTAGTGCCCGGGGGTGCCATAGCGGGAGATTCGGCAGAGGGTCGTGCCTGCCAAAGGGAGCCACGTGTCCCAGCCAGGAGACCGTGTGAGGGCACGGAGAGAAAATTGGGGGGTGAGGCCCGAAATTGTGAGGACACCAACACAGGCGACGGGAATCTGGGTTTATAGAACCAATAGTTTAAGCGAGAGGCGCTTGTTGAAAGCCCCGGGGTAGTTTAGCAGTTAAATGGTTAGGGTAGATTAGGAGAGGTACCCCTCCGCACCATCCATCCCCTCGCTGTCGTTGTGGGCCGCTGGACCCACTTTGGTTAAAGATCGCCGAACTCTGGGGAGGCCATTCTGAGGCTTCGTTGGGCCTCGACACAGGACGTTAGCTCTCCCTTGTTCCCCTCCGGGAAGGGAACGTAGGGGTTGGGAGTAGGCTAGGTGACAGGATAGGTTAGCCGAACAAGGACGATAAAGGGGGTTAGGGGACGATTTATAGTGGGGAAGTAAAAATAAAAACAACAAAAAAAATAAGTGGGGGCTAAATTGGTTTTTCACAAATTAAGGGAGTGGGTATGTACAGTAACAGGCAAAGGCGATAGGTTGGGAGGGAGACAGGTAGGTAGGTCCGAGCCCGCCTTCCAAGTGGCCAGCACCACCGCACTCCCTCCACCAACCTCCACTGAACGGCAAAGGCTGGCCAACTTCATCGGCTGGCCGTGTTTGTCTTCAAGGCGGAGGCCGGCCAACTTCATCGGCAGCTGTTGTTTTGCTGCAAGGCCTGTGCCATCGGCTGGCCGTGTTTTGCTTCAAGGCTTGTGCCGGCCACGTCGTCTGCAGCTGCTGTACTTCAAGGCCTGTGCCGGCCAGTTCATCTGCCCGCTATGTTTGCCTGCAGCGGCCTTCTTCTGCGGGCTGTGTTTGCCTGCTCACCTTTGCCATGCCATGCCCACTGCCCACGTTCACCAGCCCCGTTCAATTTTTGCTTTGCCCCCCCTGTTCATTTCCATGTGCGCCAGGATCCGCAAGGCAACAGTTTGCAAGCTGCGAGAACTGCCCTGTTGGCAGCTATAACACGGGCCTGCAGTGGCGGCCCGTGCACCGTGTTTGTGTCCATGCATCCATTTGTTGTGCTCATTGCGTGTGCCACTTGAGCTGGCACGGAGACTGCGTTGTGCAGCCCAAGCACCGTTGTGGTTCACTGCGTTCAGTTCAAAAGGGAAGGCCTTGGACTGCGTGTGAGCAGCCAGCCACGTTCCCTGTCACCTGCATTGTTTTGAGCCAGAGACTGCATGCGGGCAGCCTGGCTCCCTGCTAACTGCTTTCTTTTTGCAGAGTTCATTGATCCTGGGCCATGGTTTAGTGTAAAATTTGTAAGTTAAGGTTAAGATGTACTGTAAATATGAGTGCGCCCCCCGGCATGTATGTCTTAGCGCCGGCAATTTTATTTAAGTCGTCCGTATGAGTGAGTTTGTTTAGATAGTTACGCAGCCCTCAGGTTATTTATTTTGGGGACACGAATACCATGAATGTCGCACTCAGGGATCCGTAGGTAAAATGTACTAGGGGAAAACTACACCTGATGGCACACAAATTTGACGACTCGGGACGAGTCTGTAAAAAGGGAAGGGGGTAGTGTTGTGGTTACCAGATTCGCAAACCACCATTCAGGTCCCTTAGGTGAGGTATCTCGGTAAGTGCATGTGTAGTTAGGCCCAAACCCGTTGTCTAGTGGGAATACATGTCATTTATACGTGCTGCGACTCTTCAGGATAGCCGTTTTTCTTTTACTATCTTTATTTTGGACCAACCGCCAGGATTACCATCACAATTACAACCACAACCACCGCTTCACCACAACCGCCACGACCTTCCCGTCACACCTCGCCACCGTAGCATCGCCACCGTTCTTGCCCCGCTGTGGGTACCTGTGTTGGACTCATGCAGAACGCGCGTCGAACAGCGTGTACAAAATCACGGATTTTGTGCTTCAAAAACGGATCAAAAACGACACACGCCCACTTTTTGCCGTCCAATCGGTGAGCGAGGGGCGACTGGCCTCGCCCCAGGGCGATCGATATATGCAAATTTGTGGATCAAAAAGCCTTCACGCCCACTTTTTCTCGGGCCAATGGGGAGCGAGGTGAAAGGTCAAAGGGAGGGGGTCAAAGGCGAAGTTACGGGGGGATAAAAGGACGGTGTTCGTCAGTCAGAAGAGAGTCGCAAACGAGAACGAAAGAAGTCTGGAGCCCAAAGCCTGCAGTGGCTGGAGAAGCTGAAGAGAGTCGGACGAGGGGGTGCTCGCGTCGGTGCCAGGAGCTGCACGCCCGAGGGAGGCCGGCAGCGCGACCTGGCCAAGGTGGAGACGCACACCAGGGATAGTAAAGATCCTCTATACCCCGAGCATCAGCAACCCCCTCCTGTTTCCCCCCACGCTGAGATAGTGCGACCAAGGGGGCCCCGTTCCCACCCCCTGCCAGGCACTGTCCACGAGGCCCGCGGGTTGCGGGGCCATCGCCGCTCCGCGTCTCATCACCAGACGGGTAGGCCCGACCCGGTCTCGGCCTCAGGCCTACCTCATTCTTGGGGGATTTCTTTTCCTTGGTTTTGGGTATGTGTTGTCGGCGCCGTCTGTGAAGTAGAATTGTATAAGTGTTGCCGTGTGCTCGGTAGTCGGTATTAGCTCTGCACTGTGTTTTCACTTTTATGTTTGCTTTTTGTGTAAATGGAATTGTGTTTTCTTTTTTTGTGTGCATTTGGTGGGAATTGTATTTGTGTGCTTTCCGTTCGTCGCGAATAAATGTGCTTTATTGTTGAACTGTTCTCCCGCTTCGCTTCGTCTTTTCCTCCATTGAATCCCCATCTTGCTTCACGTAAAGGGCTGGTAGTGGGCTGAATACGCCCGATAATTAATCGAACCGTCGAGGTCGACGATAACACCGCTCGGTTATTCTGATAGTACGGAACGGGTCGGCGAGTGGCCCGTGTCCGAAGTCGACCTGCGGCGAGGTGCGATCGCCGGTCTACCCTCCGCGTGGGTACTTAGGTAGTTCGAATTTGGCGAGCAACCCTATCCCACGCGGGGGCTGATTGGCTCGATCGCGGTGAGACCGAAAGGTCCACCCGTGACTGGTTCCCGGCGTTAGTCCGAGAGGGTCACGACTGGATTGTCCGTCCGGTGGGCGACGTGCCGCGATTCGAGTTACGTGGCCGTCCGCACGCCGGCGGGCGCGGAATCCGCAACAATATATATATATATATATATATATATATATATATATATATATATATATATATATATATATATATATATATATATATATATATATATATATATATATATTGTTGTTGTTCTCCTCTTCCCTTTTATATAAGAGGTGAGGTCTGTTGGCACTAACCTTCAGCTCTGTCTTGACCATGATACCCCTTCACTTCCCTCTGTCTTCAGCCAACTCTCTCCACTCTTTAACCACCCTTACTTTATGTCTATCCCTCTTCACGCAACCCTCCAATCTCAACTGTGGTCTACCTCTTTTCCTCCTACCTTGTTCCCTCAACCTATTCACTCTCTGCCATTCTCTCTTCCCTCATCCACATCAAGTGTCCAGTCCATCTCAGCCTGCATTTCACCAATCTTCCCGTCAAACCCATCTGCCCGCCAATCAACTCCCTCAGTTCATCCATCCATCCTTCTATCCACCCTCTTCACTTTCACAATCCTCCTGACCCACTTGTTCTCCCAAACCTGTAGCCTCTATTGTTCTCTGTCGGTGTCAGAGCGTGTGTGTTTTTATACATATTGTTATGGCTGTAGAAATTTGCAATACACCATAAAGGGTCCTCAGGTGAGATATATCGAGAAATTCATGTGTAGTTAGCCCACACCTGTTGTTTAGAGGGAATATGTGTGATTCATCCGGGCTGGGACGCTCTGAGTTAGTCATTTTTCTTTCTCTATTGTTATTTTGGACCATTAAGCCGCCAACAACTCAAACACCACCACCTTTGCCTCTTTACCTCCACAACTCCATCCCGCAAACATCGCTTCACCGCCATTCCCAAACGACGCCCGCCAACCACCAAACCACCACAGCAAACCCCCCACCACCTGCGCCTTTCTCCTTCCACAACCATAGACCACACCACCAGTCAACACCAAACGTCGTGCTGTCCAGGGCCCGTTCGGTAATTGATGCCGAACCCGTCGAGCCGCGGGTATGAATGCAATCCTCTCAGGGAGAAATTCGGATCAGGAAGGTTTCACTCCCCTTTTTCTCCGTCCAATGGGCGAGCGTCGGGCGGTATGGCCCCGCCTCCAAGCGCGATGAATGTGGTTTCTTTACGGGAGAGAATTCGGATCAAAAGAGGCTCACACCCCTTTTTTGTCACACCAATGGCTGAACAGAGGGTGGCTGGCCCCGCCTCCAATCGTGTTTTGATCCTAAAATCTGCATACAGGCTCCTCCTCTGGTCTATAAAGACTCGAGCACAAGGCGACTCATGCTGGTCAGGTCGAGGGAAGACGGAGGTCGTCACGAAGTTGGAGAGTTATAGTGTGGTGTCGTCTCGTCGCTGGGCTCGTCTCGTCGTTGGAATCGACCCACCTTCGCTCTCACAAGCAACCAAGCCAGCCAGCCATCCCCCTCGCTCGACCCTGAGCATCAACAATTCCCTCCCCATCCGCGCTGAGATAGTGCCGGTAGCCCCGTTTATTCCCCACCCTAACCGTGGTGCCGACCCAACCGTGCTTGCGCGGAGTACGCCGGAGAGGGCTCACCGACCACGCCAGGGGCACGGAGTCGGGGCGCGGACATTGCGGCTTGCCCGCCATCGCGTCACGAGGATGCGGGTAAGACCTTGTCGGTCTCATGGACCTGGCCGCTCCTCCAGGTTCCGCGCACATTTGGTCCACGGACCCCGTCTACCTCCCTGCCTATGGGGAGGTCTTTTCTTTGCTTTTGAATGAATGATGTGGCGCCGTCCGACAAGTATAATTTTTTAAGTGTTGTAAATAATTATAGTCGGTAGTAGTGCTTTTGCTTTTGTTGCATTTTGTGTCATTGCATTACTGCCTTGCGTGCTTGTGTGTGTGAAATAAATGTGCATTGTGTGAACTGTTACGCCGTTTCGCTGCGTCCATTCCTTTGTTTGAATTTCCATCTTGCATCACGTAAGGGATTGATAGTGGGTTGAAACACCTGGTAAATAATCTGAACCGTCGAGGTCGGTGATAACACCGCTCGGTTATCGCTTAGAAACGGAACGAACCGCTTAAGCGGTTCATGTCCGAGGCCGACCTGCAGCGAGGTACGATCGCCCGGTCGACCACTCGCGCAGGTACTTAGGTAGGTCGAATTTGGCGAGCAACCCTATCCTGCCTGGGTGGGCAATTGGCACGATCGTGGTGAGGTTAAACCCCCACCCGTGACTGGCTCCTGGCGATAGTTCCCGGAGGGTCACGACTGAATTGTCCGTCCGGTGGGCGACACGTCGCGATTCGAGTTACGTGGCCGATCGCACGCCGGGCGAGCAAAATTCGTAACAATATGTACAGTATATATATGTATATTGTATTAGTTTTAGTCGTTCAAAGTTTGTGTAACCTTGGCAAAGTTTCTCATGGTGACAGAGTCGTGACCATAAGTCAAAACAATTTCCAAGGTTTACTGTTATGTTAGAACTGTTGTCGAACAGGAAATTTTTATTGCGAGTTGGACCCTGTGATGTGATTTATTTTTTTTTTTAAATGTTGTTATCTGAATTAATTCCTCAGATTCATTCCTCATGAGTCGTTCTTATTACCCCTTGATGGCACATAACCTCCTCTTGTCAGTTTGTAGATTTTGAACAAAAGCAGGAATACAAGTTTTATAATGTACTCACGGGGTGTGCTTCCCCTGTCTCGGGTCACTCACCTGCATTTATTTATTTTTTCATTTATTTATATATTTTCATTTACAGATGTTGTCTGACAGTTCTGTGATTTTTCCCGCTGTATCAGCTTCGATGTCCATCACCACGCAAAATTTCAGCTTTCCACATCACCTGGAAAGTACCGATCTTTAATATCAGTCGGTGAGTCAGTGAATCAGTGCTGAGAAAGAGCTTTACGTATTAGATGTATGTATTGGATAAGTTATGGTCCGGTAGGATGGCCGAGACGACTAGTTTAGAGGTACCACATTCGCCTCTAAGCTGTCCAGCCTCAGTTCGAATCCTGAGCCAGCTCTAAACTGTCATCCCAGTGTTTCACAGGCAGGGTGATTCATCAAGGTGTGTGCCATACATTGGATGGACATTAAACTGGCATCCGATCTGCCAGCATTCGTTCGTGGACATCAAGGATACCACGGTGTCCTTCATGAAGAGTAGGTGAGCTATCGCTGGCATCCTGAACAAATTCCGTGTTCCTGCCTTAACCTACAAGGGGCGTTTTATCGATGGCACAGCCATGCCCTCGGCCAATGATGCTGCTCGCAGTAGTGCTCTGAGTCTTGGTCTGAGGTGTTGTTATATAATGATGCCAAGATGCATGCCACACAAACATCTCTAGAATCTCATTGCAATATGCAGAATATTGTTATTTCGGTAAATAATGTCCAAACTCCACCACCTAGAGTACACTGCTCGTCAGCTTATAAGTTTGTACAGTATCTTGGTAGATTATTTTGAGGATTTGTGATGTAGTAAACGTATGAGTATCCATACCATCCCAACATAGGAAATCTACTGACTTCCTGATCTTATTGGCATTTAGGTGTAAACCGAGCTGTGACTAATTAAGCGCACGAGTATGTGTATAAATTGAGGTTCGGACCCTTTTTGGATGTTATTTTTATTTATTTATTTTTTTTTTTTCCCGAATTCTCAAAAGCATTGTATCAGGTGGCAGGCCTGGTGGGTCTTTGATCAGTCAGATCATAGACCTGGGGTGTGTTCAGTTACCAAGCAGCTGGCTAGCGCTTACCAAGCCAGCCGTTCATTATATCAACTGTTTTGAATGGAGTGCTTACCAAAGTGCTTAAGCCACTTGACGAGCACTCTAAAAGAAACTTGGTAACTGAACACCCCTGATCTCTTGTGTTTAGAAATTCGGAAATCTTTTTATTTTATTTTAGTTATTACGATTTATTTTGCGGCATGTGGTGTGTTGTGCCCTGGTTACAAACCCAACCCCTCATCGTGGTAAACGATGAGCCGGCTAATGGGTGATGACATCATCACGCTCAAGGGTTACGATGAACCCAGGTACGGGATGCCAGCTGATGGTGTCATCTGCATCTTCCCTTGACTGCTCACCTGTGGATAAGTTACAGCACTCCCAGGTGAAGATGAAGTCGCCACAGACAGTCGATGGCTTCGGGAAGCATGTTGACCAGATCACCCCTTGAATTCTTTACGTTTGCTCCTTCTGTCGGGGGTGGAGTGACTTAATTAGGCAGAGAATGACAGTTGTGGTTATGTTATAGCATTGTTTTGTTTTGTTGCGCTGTTGTTGTTTTGCTGTACTCGTAATACTCATTCCCTCTGGGTACCCGTGCGTATGAAACATTTGGTGGAGACTATTTCATTTGTTGTTACCGTGATATAACTTGTGAACCATTGATGGAATTTTTTTTAACAAACTTGCTTCAAAAGGAAAGGTTTGTTGTAATAAAATGAACTGATTGGATTTTGGCTTGGAGTCAAAGGTCATGCGATATATTCATGTTCGATGTTTTGACTCGTTTAAAGTAGTAGATTTTCGTTACTGCGAGAACTTGTGAACTGCTGAAGTGGTTTCGACCAAACTTGGCACGAATAT
>NC_140970.1:29546377-29556377 GCF_056783735.1 Eptatretus burgeri | reverse complement strand
TAACACGTTGAATAAGGTGGTGTAAAAGACGATGAATAAATGGGGGTAAACTTAAAAAACAAAAAATTCTCCAACCTTTAAATGTTTTAATTTGAATTGAATTACAGACTTGAACACTGTAGAATACAAATCACCTTGTTGGCACTTCCAAAAACCCTCCAGTTTCGCAGTACTCAGGCAAAGTTGTGTGCCATCTCGAACAATCAAATTTGCTACTCTTGCTGTCAGGGTGGAGGGATATCAAGATTCAAACAAAATGGCGACTTGCTCGGAAATGCAAAGCAAAAGTTAAAAAGACCCTTCCCGTGCCCATTTTTTTTTTCAAGACTTCGGGGGAAGGAGGTGTTCTATGAACTCAAGTTGATTTAGTGGTTGTGTTTTTTGTTTAAAGTTAAAGTTTTGAGATGTCTTTGTCTGCTCTAACCCAAGTAACATTCTTTGATGTCTTGATTGACCCCATGTCATCTTCCTACTGGAGTACCTTGGATAATTATGATCGATTTTAGAAAATTATTTCAAAGTGAGAGGGTTTAGCTGAATTGACATTAAATCATCCGAAAATTATTTCAAAGTAAGAGGTATGTAAGATCTGGGGCGAAAATTGCTTACTGTCTGCAGAACTGCTTTCCAGAGGCTGTTATCTCGCTCTTCCATCCAATGTATACCGCTGCGGAAGAAAACAACTCGATTTTCACTCAGGTTCAGCATACAAAGGAGAATCTTTAATGTACATACGGGTGAAAATATATCAATGAAACTCTCTCCAAGGAAAAGCCCGAACCCAAGTCTTACATATCGAGTGGGGGAAATGGTTGAACAAGCAAGATAAAAGAGGAATAGCTTTTCAGCTGTGAAAGAGTAACTATTCCCCGAGTTTGAAATCAAAATAACTGCTTTCAGCTACTGGGAAAGGAGTGAAACAGTCCAAACAATGTAGGCAAGGCCCAAGTACAGCAAATCAGAAAAGAGCACAATAGTACCTCAAGGTTCCACAGGGTTTTGAGGTCCAGACAGTTACACAGATCAAGGAAGTGAATCATTACTTCGGCACGTTCTTAGCGTTGAATAAAGAACAACATTTCATTGACCGGCGCTGCTCATAGAACCTTGGCAGCTTTCACAATGCGTCGACACAAAAAGCCATGCATTATATTCATCATATTTGTGAACGAAATAAGAAATATCTAAAGTTATGTTGAATCATGTACTAATTGATATACTTTAGTCTTCCTGGAAATTTTGCAAAATTTCCAGGTTGCTACATAGTTTTAATCAAAAATGACAAATCGATATCAACTGAAGGCAGATGTATGTTTTTTACAGAAAGCAAATGTAACAGAATACATGGTTATCCATGTTTGCAAGGGAATCCTCTCAACTGTAGCATTTTACCAAAGTTCAAATAATATTTTATGAGTGAGGAACAATATCTTTATTGATTCACACTTTGTCTGGCAACACCAATGACAAATGCTTGAAGAAGAAATCTTCGACACCGCCATCTCGTGTCATCCACCATCTGTACCCACAATCGCTGTTACCACATTAACCCAACCTTCTTGGTTGCAGTTTCAGCCCCCCTCCCCATCTCTCACCCCCTTTCCCCCCTCCCACCTCTCCCTTCTTCTCTCCCTGTGTTCACATTGTATCCAAGAGTTGCCCCACTGTCCTACATCAGTTCATACCCTCTGTCACCTTGTTCTTCGATGAACCTCGACCCTATAAAATAAAAATATCGTGGGAGGGAAAGGTGTGTGTTGAGGTTTAGCTTTGAGAAGGAATCTGATCTGGAACATGTGAACCTGATACAGCCATCTGCAAATCCTGCTGGAACCACAGCAGTATTTCTCTTCCCTTGTCCAGGTCACTCGTGTAATGCTGTGCAATATGTCCTCGCATGGGTGGCCTAAAGCACTATCGCGAGTGTTTTTGAGGGGGCCTTTGGCTGTGGAATTAATACTGGTACTTGTGAATGGTGGGATTGTTTGTAAGTGGAGATGCATACCAACCATGAGTGAGCTTTCAGTGGACTGAGCACAGGGAAATGCCAAATGAATGTCTTTGAATGAACTCCTTTACACAAGTGTTCCAAACACCGGCTCATGACTAACCCCGGGTGTGGTATTTGCAGGATGTTTGTCAGAAGCGCAATGGCGAACATGACGATAGAGGATGGAAATGAAGAACTCACGGTGAGATATGAACTTGAGTTTGTGCAACATGTAATCACAGCCTCACAATTGTATTTTGTATGAGTGAGGCTCTAAAGGCTGCACCCTTACGAAGGCATAAAGCGTATTTGTGATCTATTTGATGTTGCAAAAGGCACATTCCTGTCTGAAAGATCCTGCATGACCATTCTCTGCGAGTGCAGACATGACAATTGGCTTAGCGTCCCTAATACTGCCATGCGTCATGATGTTAAAGCCTGCCCAATAAGGGTGGGCAAATGGATCACTTTAGGTTGCACAGGAGAAGTACAACTCGTTTCTCAATTCCACTTATTGTTTCAATCATGTCGTTAATGCAAAAAGGAGTCTCGTTTTTATTACCTTTAATATACTGTAGTTTAAAAATTTTAAAAACATTCCTTATTTGAAGCTTTTATTACCCTCACCGCAGGATTTGGAGAGGGTATTGCATTTGGATCCGTTTGTTTGTCTGTCTGTCTGTCTGTCTGTCTTTGTTTGTTTGTCCTCACAGAACTTTCATGTTTTCTCAACAACCGCTTATCGGATTGAGACAAAATTTTCACCATTGCCGCGATGACTCGTGTTGAATGTTGTAATGATAAGTATGTCGTCACAGGTCACATGGTGTGGCAGCCATATTGAAAAAAAACAAACACTTTGGACCTCTGCATCTCTGAAACCGTACCAAGGAAAAAAATTCAAACTTGACACATAGCAAGTACTCCTCATGGGGAATGTGTGATTTTTGTTTTTTAATGATTACATAGGTGCCCTTGTTATGACTTCATAATTGCATATGTAGAACGCCACATCCGATCAGTATGAAAAATTTTGAGGGTCATCTAGGGATAAAATGGTCCACAGAAAAGAAAAAAAAACATGATGTCATCAGTCACGTGATTTGGCAGCCATATTTTTTTTTTAAGTTTTTTTTTTTTTAAACCTTCAAAAAGAAGTCTTGGTGAGGGTTTGCAATCTCTGATTGCTCTTTTTCTTGTTTCTATATTCTGCTGTAAAATAAATAAAAAATTTCCCTTTTTAGGTCATCTCTGCCGAGATGACCTAATAAAGCCGGACCAAATGTCCGTCCGTCCGTCAACAATTTTTCTTTCCGATCTTGATGAAACTTAGTATGTGGGTAGAGGTCGATAAGTGTTGCACAACGATATAACTTTTGTCCGGGTTCAAGGTCAGGAACGAGGTCACGCAAGTTATAAAAATCGCCATTTTCAAAACCTATCTCGTCTGCCATTCTACAAGATATTTGGCAACTGTTTATTGATTATGATAGTAAAAAATATTATCTTGTATCTTACTGGACAGATTTTTGAATTTCCTTCCCGTTTGATCGTCACGTGATCTGGAAGATGGCCAAAAACGCCGATGTGATTCTCAAAGAAGGAAGGAGAAATGAAATATAAATATAAAACACATTTTTAGCCTTTTATATTTATACATTTTCCGCCGAAGGTGCAAAAGTTTCAAAACCCGAAATGTAAATGTCGGCATTTATTTTCAAAATATAATTTCGTGCGCGCGCGCCAAAATGCTGAGTCATCTTTAACCAAACTGCGCAGTCGAGCTGCGCAGTAGAACTGCGCAGTAGTCTTCGGTTATAACTGAACATTGAGAACTTGTGGTATTATAGAGATGACCGTCACCCCCACACGGGGGTAATTTTTATTGCTATTAGAAGCACCCGCTCCCTACAGGAGTGGCCGGAGGGGGGGGGGATGTTATCCTTATCCAAAATGTGTAATTCAAAATACTTGTTAATGCATAATTCAAAATGCCTCACTGCACTGGAAAACATGGGGTCGGGAATATTGTACTGTAAAAGGTGGTGACTTGTAATACCCTCTCCCACCTGGAGCGGTGCTACACATTACACATTTACATCGAGAATTTGCGTCCACCCCCTCCCTCCCACCCCTCTTCCCCGAAAAACACCGGCAAAGATAAAAACACCTCGATACATTAGTTGGGGTCACGCTGATCCTATGTAGCAAGTCTGGATGTAATCGGCCCAGAACTGTAGGAGGAATAGTGCGACAAAAAAACAAACACACACATGGGAAAAAGGTGGGAAAAGTGGGAACAGGTGGGAAAAAAGAGGAACAAATGAGTGGAGCTGAGCAGTCAGGCCAGGTAAGGTCAGGCCAGATTAGATCTGTGACTTGCCACAGGTACCATGTAAACTTGCACCAACCTGTTTCATGGTGGGGTTCTCGGCGATGAAACTGTCTCCCTCACGAGGTTTCCTGGTGGGTGTATGGATATGGACACCCAGCAGGATTAAAAACAAAACCTGTCAAAGGGCGGAGGAGCTCCTAGTGAGCCAATGGCCATCCATATCTAGTGCCCAACTGTGTCTGCGGATGTCCTCCTGCAGTTAGGTTACTTTTTTCTTTTTAGGAGGTTGGTGGCAGGATTTTCACTGCGGCCACCATAAAACTCTTCATTCTGCAAAACATACCACAAAGAAATCTGAAAACCCACTCTGTGGGAGTACCTCCTGTGCAACTGCTCTCCGCAGGGCAGCTCACCGGATGATGGGATTGGGGAAAAGCCTTTGGGACCCCCACTCTTTGACGGTAGGAGGGAAACCATGGAGTAACCTTCCTGGGTCAGATTGCGGTAGTGTGTGTCAGGGTTGTGCTGAGGTGTCATCCACCCGATGGCGGTCTCCTTGGGTTAACCTGAGGCGGTCCTTTCAGGTGGTTGCCTGGAATATCCTATCCCAAGTAGAAGATGATCATCTGTCTGTTATCATCTAAGCTCAAGCGTTTGAACATCGGTATTGCCGCACCCTCTGAGTTTCGGAAACTGGATAATGGTGAGATCATGTTGGGTGGTTACATCTACTATTGGTCTGATCGCTCTGATGGTGACCATGCCCAACGAGTTGCTGTAGCTGTGTCAAATAAGCTGACACCAATGATAATTGAGGTAAAAACGGTCACAAGCATATTATGAGACGAAGGATTCGTCACTCCTTCGGTGTCATTTCTGGTCTCTGTATATGCTCCGACGGAGGCGAGTGATCTCATTGTGAAGGGCGCATTGTATGCCACGCTTGAGTGTGTGGTTGATCAGTGACCCAGATGAGATACTCTTCTAGTCTTGGGAGATTTCGATGCATCGACTGGAACTGATAGGGATGGTTATGAGATATGTGTTGGTCCCCATGGGTCTTGAACTGTGAACCAGAATAGCACTAAATTCCTTGACTTTGCAAGAAGTCATGGATTTAGGATGGCTGGTTCATGGTTTCAGCACACGCAGGCTTATCGCTGGACTTGGTATTCCAACGCTGGTGGTGTGGCAAAGGAGATTGACCATGTGTTCGTTGATGGTTGCTGGAGGATGATCCAGAATTGCAGGGTCTACCGGAGTGCTGAGTTCCTCATTACTGACCACAGGCTTGTTGTCGCAACTCTGAAGTTGCAGCTTAAATCCAGGAGAATGGTACCATCCCAGCCTAGGCTGTATGTTGACAAGCTCAAGGATAAGAGGGTAGCTGAGGAGATTGTGAACAGGCTGAGTGGAGATTTGAGGGGGTCTGGGTGCTTTGGGGAATCCTGAAGAGTTGTGGAGTGCCTTCAAGACCACCGTCCTCGATGTTGCCGGTGGATGTCTTGGAACTCACCATGGGGCGAATCAGAATTTTGTCTCTCGGGGGACACTAGACACCATTGACCAGAGTCGCAGGGCCAGGCTGAATGGCAGAGCTAAGCTGTTCAGGGAGCTGAGCCATAAAACGTGCGCTCAGGGTGGACAAGGAGGCCTATTTGTGAGGAATCTGTGAGGAGGTAGAGCATCACCTGTGGTCATGATTCTCGTCCTGCTTACAGGGGAAATCACGCTTTGCATTCCTCCAAGCCCATTTGTGGTGGAGTCTGCGGGCCTATGGGGAAGGGCATGGTGATGTTGCATGGTGGGCGTGATGATGGGAGGTGGCCGTGGGGGTCGGCAAGGGATATGAGGTGTGCACGCCGTCTGAGGCGTCGTAGTAATGCTGGAGTCGGCCGGCTCGTGAGTGTACCGCGTACGGAATAAAGGGGAGCCGCGGGCACAGTACGCCCACGCTCGCACTCGTGCAACACAGCCCGGCTCGACTGTTCCTCCGCTTCGTGTCTGCCTGCTAAGCATCTCCCAATTCAGTACAGTACAGTTGGCGAACGAGGATCGGCGTGTGTAAGGGCGGTTCCAAGCTACGGAGCCAAGTGTCTCACGGAACATGGCGGAAGGTCGCGGCACGGCGCACGGACGTGTACCCGTGTTCGGGGGAGATGAGTTCGAGTTGTTTTCTGAACAGTTGGGTTGCTACTTTCGGGCAAATGATGTAGAGGATGAAGAGAAACGCAAGGCGATCTTGCTCGCCTCGCTATCAACGGAGCACTACCGCCTGCTGAGTGATTTGGTGGCTCCAGATAGACCCAGTGATGATGTGCTATCCTTTCAGGACATCGTGACGAAAATGAAGACCCACTTGGCGCCGGAGAAGTCGTTACATCTCGCGCGGTTCCAGTTCGATCATCTCGCTAAGGGTGGCGAGGAGCGCGTTGCGGACTTCGTGGCACGAGTGAAGCATTCGGCTGTGCCTTGCAAATTCACGGTAGAGGAGCGTCCAACAAGGCTCAGAGATCGTTTTATTTCTGGTCTGCGAGACGCAAAGATGGAAGCGGCTATCCTGCGATTAACCGACATCACATTCGACTCGGCGGTCGTGACTGCTTCGTCTGTCGAGCAGACGCTCACGGATGTCCGTGCCATTGCTGGCCAGGACGCAATGAGTAGCTCCAGCTGGAGTATGGCGGCTAATCCCGAAGTCAATGCGGTAATCGCACAAGTGCCGCGAGTCACGCAGCCCGGAGTCCGAGCGGTGGCTCAAGTGCCGCAGGTCGCACGCGCGCCTGGCGGTGCGGGACGAGGGGCGCCGCAGCACGATCGCACCGGGAGCGAAGGGGCACCGCAGCACAGTCGCACCGGGAGCGAGGGGGCACCGCAGCACGGTCGCGCCTGGAGCGAGGGGGCACCGCAGCACGGTCGCACCTGGAGCGAAGGGACTTTCCGCGGCTGCTGGGGGTGTGGGGGTCCGCACCTGCGACAAATGTGCCCGTATAAGAACACCGTGTGTTTGCATTGTCACAACGTGGGACATTTGAAGCGTGTGTGTTGGATGGCGGGGGCCTCCGTTGGGGTCTTGGATGACGAGGTGCGAGAGGACCCCAGTGACCTGGAGATCGGCCTGCAACCGGGGCCTGACAATGCCGGCGAGCCAGAGCGGGAGATGCAACCACGGTTGAGTCTGTTTTCCGTTGGTTCGGAGATGACGACGCCTTTCACGGTTGAGGTCGAAGTGAATGGCCAACCTACTGTGTTTTGCGTGGATACCGGGGCTGCAGTGTCGGTCATGGATGAGCGGGCGGCTCGTGGTCTTCGCGGTATTCGCCTGGTCAAGACGGCCTTGTCGTTATACACGTACACCGGTGAGGCGATTGCACCGCTTGCGAGGGCCGACGTCTCAGTGCGCTACCGAGATCGACGCGCCCGGCTCTCGGTGTTCGTTGTACGAGGGGAGGGGCCCCCCCTGTTGGGTCGAGACTGGCTTGCGCACCTCGGACTGGGTCTCCGGTTCGTACCTCCAGATGTGCCAGTACTCTCTTCGAGGCCTTCATCGAGTACCGAGGGCGAGGCTCTGGCGGGCGGCGAGAGCCGTATCAGCTCTCGCGATGAGTTCCCGCGCTTCGCTCGCGATGAGTTCCCGTGCTGTGGCAAGGTTCGTGAGGCAGTGCGCGTCGGTGTGATGCAGGCAGCTTCGACAGGTGACAATGGGCCCGTGGCATTGGAGGGAGTCGCGAGTCACAACATCGAGTCGACAACCAAGGAGCGGACTCGTGATGCGGGTTGTGGGTTGTTGTTCATGGCATATGTGTTTTTCCTTGCTCTATTGATGCAGTTTAACGTTGTTGAAATAAATGCCAGCAGTTCTCGTGTAAAAGTGGATGTGGCGGAGATCATTAAATGGGAGTTGGATTATGATCAATGTGATGTAGGGGCTTCAGGGGCGGTGGTGGCAAATGAAAAGGTTGAGTTGGCCGTCCACTGTCCCGGGCCGCAGGTAATTGCTTTGTCATGTGCTGGGATTTTATCAAAAAAGCGCGCTGTACGGAAAAATGAATTGGCGATGCTTCGAATATTATTCGTAATGATTTATAACGAGCCTATGATTGCAGTGTGGTTTAAGTGGAGTTGCTCCCGTCGAGCGGCCGTGGGGGTCTCGGAGATCGACTCGGAACCAAGTCTGGTGCCCTGGTCAGCGTTACCCCCACCTCTGATTGCGAGCGCAACTCGCTGTGTTCGCTCAAGGCCGTTGGGACGGGCGTTGGCGTCTCGACTGATTGTGGTGCGTGAGTTGTTTTGGCGCATTAAATGCATGCAGCCAGCGGCGCTATTCAGTGCCCCCGGCCAAGGTCTAAGGCTGGCGCCACGGCTTCCAGATAGCGGGCTGCCGGCCTCGGGATGTTTATCTTCGTCGGGTCTGCCTGGGGGGAGGGGGCCGGAGGCGTTTGATGGGGCCGGAGGAGGTTGGCTCGAGAGGTCGTTACGACCTTGGCCAGGGTCATGTCAGCATTGGCCGCCTGGGGGCGTTTTTGCTGCATAATGCTGCTGTGCTTCTCATTTTGCTGCTTCATATCGGTAACGCGGTCAGACCTGACCTTTGCTGCTCCACTCGCTCGCATCGATACATTATATGATGTGGTGTGCTATTATACTTTGCTATTTTCATTTTATTTCCATGATTATTATACGAAGTCCTTCGTGTTCTGCATGCTTCTTATAATGATAATCAGTTAATAATCATAGTTTTAGGGGGGAGGAGTGTGGTGGAGTCTGCGGGCCTATGGGGAAGGGCATGGTGATGTTGCATGGTGGGCGTGATGATGGGAGGTGGCCGTGGGGGTCGGCAAGGGATACGAGGTGTGCACGCCGTCTGAGGCGTCGTAGTAATGCTGGAGTCGGCCGGCTCGTGAGTGTACCGCGTACGGAATAAAGGGGAGCCGCGGGCACAGTACGCCCGCGCTCGCACTCGTGCAACACAGCCCGGCTCGACTGTTCCTCCGCTTCGTGTCTGCCTGCTAGGCATCTCCCAATTCAGTACAGTACACCATTCCTCGTTGAACTGCAGTTAGAGCGGAGGAGTCCGAAGTGAAGGCCCACTGGGCCAGTTATTTGAGAGGCTGTACCAGGCTGATCAACCAGCTGTCGAGTTGGATGTCCATGGTGTTGCTACCCGTATTGCTGACCCTCCAATCAACTGTGATCCACCATCGTTTGTGGAAACATAGGCTGCGATGAAATGTGTGGGTGTAAATTTGAAATGGTGGTAAAGCTCCTGGGATCTGTGGCATCCATACTGAACTTCTCCAGGCTGGTGGAAATGCTGTACTCATGTCGTTGCATGCAGTTTTGTGCTCTGCCTGGAACACAGGCATCATCCCAACTGACTGGAAGAGGGGCCTTGTCCCTTTCTGGAAAGGGAAAGGTGATCACCAGGACTGCAACAAATACCGAGGTGTGACGCTGCTCTCAGTGCCGGGCAGGATCTTTGCTCGGATAATTCTTGATAGGGTTCGCCACCATCTGTTTGAGCACCAGTGTCCAGAGCAGTCAGGCTTCACACCAAAGAGGTCAACGATTGACCGTATCCTTGCTCTTTGGGTCCTCACCGAACGCAGACGAGAGTTTCGACAGGGGCTGCTTGCAGCCTGTGTTGATCTCTGCAAAGCGTTCGATTCGGTGAA
>NC_140970.1:29481377-29541377 GCF_056783735.1 Eptatretus burgeri | reverse complement strand
TAATCTGAACTGTCCGGGTCGACGATAACACCGCTCGGTTATCTCGATAGTACGGAACGGGCCGCCCAAGCGGCTCGTGTCCGGAGTCGACCTGTGGCGAAGTACGATTGCCCGGTTAACCATCCGCGTGGGTACTTAGGTAAGTCGAGTTTGGCGAACAACCCTACCCTACGCGGGTGGCCGATTGGCACGATTGTGGTGAGGTCGAAAGGCCCACCCGTGACTAGCTCCCGGCGTTGTTCCGAGAGGGTCACGACAGAATTGTCCGTCCGGTGGGCGATGTGCCGCGATTCGAGTTACGTGGCCGTTCGCACGCCGGCGGGTGCAAATTCGCAACAATAGCTATATTCTGTGGAAGAATTCCCTGGCTGAGTTAACATCAGGGGTAGTAGATATTGGAGTCCAGTCCAAAAGAGACGTAGCTACTTGCAGTCCCTGCCAGTTTGCTCGAGTGAAATGCCAGACTCACCAACATTGAGGCAGTTCTCTGAGAATAGCCAGAGAGTTGTTGACTTTCACAAGCACATGATTAGATGAACCAATTGGAGCAGAGGAAGAGGAGGGTTTGTTGGGAAAGTTAGTCATCGCCAAGTCCAGAAGGGAGGATTTGCCATTGGGAGAAATCTTGGTTGGAAAGTTCACAGATTGAATAAGTCTCATGGAGTCAATTAAGTCCTTTGCTGAAATACTATGCCTGGTGAGAGATACCAACACCCAGCCAAGTTGTATAGTGACAATTTAAATTGCCACATATTTGGGAGAGAGAGTTGGGATGAGTGGTTAAAAGTTTGTCTATGTTGTCGGAGAGAGATGTGGATGGATCCATCACTATTAGGACAGTCCAACGCACTGACGAACAAGAGGTGGTAGCGGAGGGGAAGTCGCAGCCAGAGCCAGAAGTCACATCCTGGGGATTTGGAGGTGTAAGATCAGTGCAAGTGCAGTGAGAAATTGAGTTATTGATGTAAAGTGCAACTTTGCCGCCAGGGCGTGGTTCAGAACTATCAAAATTAAGACCCATTCTCCACTCACTTCAATCTTAGAATCCAAGCTGATGAAACTTTCCACTATTTCCACATGATCGTCTCCCAATCTGAAACGTCGATCTTCTCAGTTGAAAAGGTTTTAGTCTTTTCTTCCTTTTTTTCGGTTGAAATAAAGTTCCAGATTTTTCACTTTTCTTCTTCACTGTCCACAGCACAGCAGTTTCGTTAAGTCCTCTTTACTTTCCACCAACAGTGTTATCATCAGCATACCTTATATTGTTGATACATCTCTTCCTCCAGTCTCCATGTCATCAAATTTTGATTTCCTCATAATGTACTCACTGTACATATTGAACAAGTAAGGAGAGAGAATGCACCCCTGTCTGAACCTTAATCCAATTCCAAACCATCCTGTCTCTCCATACTCTGGTATTGCTGTTCCTACTCGGTTCACTGAATCAAATGCTTTGCAGAAATCAACATGGGCTGCAAGCATCACCTGCGTTCAGTGAGGGCCCAAAGAGCAAGGATACTGTCAATCGTTGACTTTGTTGTAAATCCTGAATGCTCTGGGCGCTGGTGCTCAAGCAGATGGTGACGAACTCTATCACGATTTATCCGGGCAAAGACCTTGCCCATCACTGAGAGCAGTGTCACCCCTCGGTAGTTGTTGCAATCCTGGCGATCATCCTTCCCTTTCCAGAGAGTGACCCTTCCCTTTCCAGAGACAACCATGTACGAGGATGCAAATAACTGGTGAGAGCAATTCCCTGGGTTGTGGGTGTGAGATCTGGTCTTCGTGTAGACGTTCCAGCATGCCTCACCTTGACACTCACCACCAAGATAGGATGGCAGGTCACAGATGAAGCCGAGTGAAGAAACTCTGGCTGTGTTTATGAGAGATGCATGAAGACCTGTGCTATTGTTGAATCTCCATCATGTTATCATACAAATTTAACTTTACCAAGTGGTGCCTTCCCTTTGCTTCCCATTTAGCTTCCTGTAGACGTATGTCAAGGAGTGGTGTTTCAAGATGCTGGATTCCAACCAGAAACTGATGCTGCAGAGCTTCACGCTGCTCTACAAGTGAAAGGTAACCATGTCATTCAGTTTTTCGTTATTTTTGTATACACAAGGACATTTTGGCCCATTTTGTCTAACTCCACCAAAATGTTTTCATTTAAACTCTTCCACTAACTTGATCTCTCAATTTTGATCAATCACATAATGTTGCACAGGGAATTTGACAGGAGGCCAAAATCCATCATGCTTGTGCTTTATCAACTTGTTTATCGAAAACAAGTTGATAAACTAAAAGTGTCAGGATATCGACTTGTTTTCTGGGTGTGTATGATGGGGGGCGAGTATGAATCATCCGGTTCGTTTTAGAATAAACCATCCAGCTTTTAAACTTTGTGGTTATGGGTTTGTGTAATTCATCGACAAATTGTGTGTGCTCCTCAGTCTTAACATCATCAGGGCTTAATTTTTTTTTTGTACAAGGATCCAGGACTTGTAGTGGAGCTGCCACACACACACACGGACATGCAAATACTTAAGACACAACACAGGACTGTGAGATGAAACAAGCACAGCCACTGAGCTTTGTGGAAGTGCCATCACTTCCCAGGGCATTGGGTACCAGCTACGTCACAACAATGGCAACACATTTCTCACCACACTCAGCCGGGCATTTCCTCCTCCCCATAGATGCCAACCTCTGTGGATAGTCCATGCTCTTATCCTTTGAAATGCTGAGCGACAAGCAAGAAAGCAGTACACGCTATTTAAAAAAAATCTTTGGTATGACTTGGCCAGAGTTTGAACTGCCAACCTCAGACTCAGAGTGGATCCTATAACCATTACATCACTGAGTCTGGTTAAAAAAATTTAAGATAATGTGTTGCCAAACCCACCTCAATTTATACACCATTAGTTTTTCTTCAAAAGAACCTACATTAGCTTTTCTCTTATTGTGGGATTTCCAATAAAGGACAAATTAAAGAGCATTTTTCCTATCAGCCTCATGTTTTTCTCCATCTTGCGATTATCATAATTAATATCGTGTTTCATACAAACTTCATCAACCTTGTTGTCGGTTCTGCTCCAGGATTAAGGGTTTACATCTTATTTATTATAAGCAAAAGTATCTGGCCCCATTGATGGGAAAAGTTTTAGTTATTCTATCAATTTAAATTATATCATGGATTTTAAAAATGTTTCATTTTCTATATTTTTATATATTTATATTGAAGGCTCCAATCATGGATTGTGAGTCCTCATCGAGGCAAGGCCTTAAATAAAAGAACTGCATAGATCGAAAAGTGAAAAAAAGAACAGTCTAAGAGTTTTTGAGGATGTAAAAAATCTACTTTTTGAAAAAGGGAAGGGCATAAGTATTTGGAAAGACATGAGAAGGTAGGGTTCTAGAGCTTGGCAGCAAAGGGGAAGGAACAAATATAACGGCCCACCCTTGAGTTGCCAATGGCCACACAATGATCATGTGATGTGGTGGCTTGTCGAGTATTTTGGGGTCTTGCTCATGGCGGAAGTACACAAGCAGTAAGTTCTCGGATGCAAAAACTGAAGTAATAGCTGTAGAAAAGAGAAAGAGAGGGCCAGAAAGAGAGGGCCAGAAAGAGAGGACCAGAAAGAGAGATAGATAGAGATAGAGATAGAGGTAGAGAGCCAACTTTGCGGCGTAATTTGAGCATGTTAAGTTTTGACGTCAGATTGGGAGAGTTGATAAATCGGATTACTTTGTATTCAATTCTGTCCAGTAAGTATGTGTAGCTGGAACCTCCATAGATGTGGGAGCGGTACTCTATACAAGGCCGAATCAATCCTGCTAGGCAACGGAGGGGTCCATAGCAACGGTTCTTTCTCACACATAACTAGGACATACCATGAACCTACCATACCAGTTTCATGTATATCTGACTCATAGTCTCCGAGATATAACGAACTTCGTGTTTTTATTGTTTTCGACCAGGGTTCATTCAAAGTCTATCTTGTCCGACAGTTTTCATGGGATCCGGCTGGAAATTTTTGACAATATGGCTGAATGTACTGCCCACAGTTGCTCGTGGCCAGATTTTTGATTTTCGAATAAATAAATTTTTTTATGATTTTTCAAAAATTTCAAAGTCCCGTTGCTCGGCAATGGTGGTGTCCATAGCAACGGTTCTCATTTGCACACAACTAGGTCATGGTATGAACCTACCAACCAAGTTTCATCGAAATCGCCATTGTATTAACAGAGCACTGGACCGAACAGAGGGACAGACAGACAAACAGACAAACATATCGACGGAAAAAGTGATAATAAGGGTAGAACAAATTTCAAAAAAAAAATTTTTTTGAAAAAAATGTTTTTTTTCGACTACATCGACTACCCAATATAGATATGGATATGGATTTGAATTAAGTTTTTGAAGCATTAAACTTAACTTGATTACATTTGTCCAAATCCGAATTTAAGGAGGTGGCTGTGATGAAACGAGATGTCGATCGAGTGAGGGAAGATGGGGCAGATGGGAAAGACATGGAGGAATGTAATGTTGAGTCATCAGCATATGAGTGCATTTGGTTATTTGTAGAAGAAAGGTCACTGATAAAAAAGAAAGATGAGTGTTGGAGACAGGACAGAACTCTGATGGACACCACTGTTGATGAGGAAGGAGGGAAATGTTGAACGATCCACAATTACAGAGATGGAACGGTCGGAGTGAAAGCTCAATATGAGAGGGAAGATTAACGAAGGAAAGCCGAAAGAAGGAAGCAAGGATATCTGACCCAATGTCAAACTCTGTCAAAGGCTTTTGAGATATCAAGGCCGACAAGAAAGGATTCCCCAAAGTCTCTCAGAGAATAAGCCCAGACATTGGTAATGTAGGAAAGGATATCACCGGTAGATATTGCTTTACGAAAGCCATAGTGATGGTCAGATAGAAGATTGTGAGATTCAAGATGCTTGAGGAAATGGCAATTGAGAAGACATTCAAAGACTCTGGAAATGGGGAACTTTTGGAATTGTGTTTCACTCTTGGTTTCACTCAGAGCCAAAGCTCTGAGCTACTTGTACCATCCACTGTGAAATGGTGGTGCAACACCGGGTGGTGGAGGTTCAATTTATCTAAGAGTGCAAAATATCCTGGTTGTGAAATAAAATTTAACATCAACATTATTCATGCCTGTTCTCCCATCATTTCAAAAGTGAATGTTGAGCTTTTCAAATGCAGCTCAGGAAGCAGCCACCATAAACGGGAGACAGACAAACGTACGGACATACACCATGGTTCTCAATCCAGTATATAATAGATGACTTCCCTTCCAAGGAACTTTGACACGGAAAGGGACCATTTAGCCCATTAAGCCTGAATATGGTTGCCAACCTATGACAAGTTTATTTTTTGTTTCCAGAGCCAAGGCTTGTGGAAGAGCTATAACACTGAATGGATCAGGATGCAATGGGATAAAAGGAACAGTGGAGAGATTTGGGGGACGGGACACCAACAGCAGAGTTGAAGGACAAAATAGAGGGCGACTTGGACAAACAATGGGATGGACAGGATGGATACAGAATGGGGTGGACCCTTTTAAATTCCCTTCACACTCCCTCTTTCCCCCTCTCACTCTCACCCCCCCCTCTCTTTCTCCCCTTCTCTCCCCCACCTTCCCTATCTTTCCCACTCCTCTCTCTCCCACTCCTCTCTCCATGTCCCTGCTCCATCCTTTGTAAATGCCTTTAATGTCCTTTGCAGTTTTGTTTTTATCACTTTCACCATTCAGTTGTTACTTTTATTTGATATTTAATGTACTGTACTCTGCAGTGTCAGTGCAACCAAAGCAACCCCCTGAGAAAAGATTATACTGGGTGGTTTGCCATTATAGTTTGGGTTGGAATTAGTAATTTGGCCACGGTGCCACCAATAGCTCGCCCACTCTTTGCAAAGGACACCATGAGGATCTTTAACGTCCACCAACTAATTTCACTAGATGAGATGCCCAGTTTAACATCTATCAGAGGGACGACACTCGCATTGATGATTTACCCAATCTATGAGAGCTTATAGCTGGGCCGAGATTCAAACCCAGGCTAGACAGCTTAGAAATGAGTGTGCCTACCTTGAGGGCATCCTTCCAACCCAGTCGTCAGCTCTCAATGCACTGTTAAACAAACCGTGATTCCATGCTGCATTTATACATTTAAAATATATGTCGTTTGGTATCATGCATTTCTTCTGGTTGAACGTTGAGCTTTGCCTGTATGCAGAGCTTTTCAAAAGCAGTGCCAGAAGCGGCCACCAGAACTGGAGACAGCCAAACGCATGAATACATCCCACACTTCACACTATACAATAGATTACATCCCATTGCCCTTGTGCTTTATTTCTTCCAGACTATAACCTTGTATTTATTAATACAGACCTGTTACCCCCATCTCTTGGTGCTTTTATTATCTGTTCTTCCTGATCTTGGCTCATGGTGGTTAAATAGTTGTTTTTGTTCCTGTGTGCCGAGTGCAGGTTGTGATGAGTCCAAAATCATCAGCATTTTGACTAAAAGAAGTAACAGCCAGAGAAGGCAGGTGGCTGATGCTTACCAAAAGGCTTTCAGTAAGGTAAGTGTAAGTTGTGCTTTGGATCCAGGTCGAGCACATACATTAGCCTTGGAATCAAAGTGCTTTTCACAGTAACACTGAACTGAAATTGTCCCAAGGGCAGAATGTGACATTGAAGCATATTTGTCATGACCTTGTGTAATTACCACGAATCTTTTATTGTTATTATTATTGCCACTGAAGTAATGTGTAAAAGGATCAGATTTAAGTTCATGTTCATAAAAACTTGCACCGAATTTCCATCTTCTCGAGAAACATTCCGAATGAGGTTCTCCTGGAATGTTGGGTGAGAAGTATAGCTCAAATGATCGATGATCTGAAGGCGAGAGTGAGCTATGAAGATTCCGTGAAGATCATTGATCGAAGTAAAAGACTGAAATATTTTTGGTGCGTATTGGATCCATTTCCGAAAACTCGGCTCAAGTGATACCATGTGGTAGGGTGCGTGGTTCGGCACTCAATCAAGAGACACCATTTGGCAAAACACACTGATTTTATCAACTTGTGCAGATGTTTTATAATCACAATTGTAATACTGGAGTGTCTGAATACCAAAAGCACTTTCATGTTTAATACTACTTTCCCACTCCCACTACCAGTACCACTTGTCCAGGTTCCTCCTGATGACTTTATCTTTGCTCTTTGCTTATTTGGGTTCCTTCTGATGACCCCATTGCAGTATTTGGTCTTTCATTTGATTGTACAGGGTGACCTGAAAGTCGCTTTGCCCCTCCCCAATAAAGCATTAGTTCTTAAACCCTTAATATACTGTACAGGTTTTATTGTGCAGGTTTTACAGGTTTTATCAATCACTCAATGTATCTATATGTGCTCCATCATACAGATACAATGACTGATTAATTATTGTAAGTACTGCACAATAAAACCTGCATATTAAAATAATTTAAGAACGAATGTTTTACTGGGGAGGGGTAAAGTGACTTTCGGGTCACCTTGCACTAACAGTTTTTTGTATTACTACTGAGACCTACTTACTACTACTGATTGCACATACCCACATTCATCATTAGGATCTGAGTGTGGATCTAAAGAAGCAGCTGAAAGGGGGTTTGGAGGATGTGGTGCTGGGTTTGCTGAAACACCCATCGCAGTTTGATGCTGATGAGCTGTATCGCAGCATGAAGGTAAGCACCTGTTGTGACATCACCTGTGGGAGCATTAGCTCCTCTTCATTTTTTTTGTTACGAAACGGAACTCTGTCTTGTACTCTTGTCAAACCGTCAAAGTTAAAATTGTTGTTTTACTAGTATTTGCAAACTGCTCTTGGCATTGAGTGATCTTTATTTTGATTTGTATGGTAATTCTAATAGTATGAGTGATGTTATAGATGCCTATTGTTTGTGCAGGGCCTGGGCACAGACGAAGACAGTCTCATAGAAATCCTCGTGTCTCGCACCAACCAGCAAATCCGTCACGCAGCCAAGATCTTTGAAATCAGTATGTCTTGCCTTACTACTTCCTTTTTGAGTAAAACCTTTGTCTCAGTTTTGACAAATATTCTACAACTTTGATATTCTACAACTCTCCAAATCAAATCACAATTTCTTTATTTTCCGCCACATCTCTCCCACTAAATGGAGCAGGATATTACTTTATTGCACAATTCCACCCCCTCCTCCCCCCTCCCCAAATTGCTTGTGGCAACATACCAGTATTAATTCAACTTCAATGAGAGACAACTTTCTAAAAGTTATCAGAGGTAAACTCCTTGATAACATTGTTTCCCAAGTAATGTAAATCTAGGTTTGTCCATCATCATCATCACCAGTGTACCTTGCTCTTAGTTTCCTTCCAAGGATTCAGTCAGGACAGGGTTTTTGCCCTGTTTTTCCATTTGATTGAGATCCTGAAAACGGGTTTTCCAACCATTTTTTCAACGATCTCGCTCTCAACGGTCTCAAACTCATGCACATTCACATCCTCTTTGGCGACTATACCAGTAACGATGTTTCACAGAGATGGGTCTGGAGAAAATGGTGTGCAAGTGGAAAGTTTTTCCTTGATCTTTTCCAGGTCAGAGTGATCTCATTTCATCCTTGTTTCTGTTGATTCTTGGTGTTGCTCACTGGTCATGTAGGTGAGGTCATTGAATTTCTGCATGGCGTTGTTGTACTCAGATATGATGGGTGTGGACATGGTCCACAACGTGCGCATTTCTTCAGTCATTCCACTTCCATGAGTCAAGCCTCCACTACTCTTCAAGGACCGCATCAATGTCTGCTCAATGACAAGGTCAGAGCTAAGGCCTGCCCAGAACTGGTTGCTGCGGCGGATCACATGGAAACCCCTGGAAAATTTGACATGTACATCAGGATGTCTGGTCTCGAGTTGGCACATTTCTTGGACATAGAAATATGCAGATTTCAGATAGTTGTAGTGCCCAGCGGTGACAAATATTGGCAGGCAGTCCAACACTGCGCACAAGTGCATCATCGAAGATCCTGTGCGATCCGCTTTGATCACTGCTCGGGCAGTCTGCAGCATTCTCTGATAGTTTATCCACAGCTGACTGGTTTTGACCTTGTGCTAAGTTCTGCCTTCTTTGTGTCGATGTTTTCTTTGATTTGGATCAACATATCCAATGCTGCAGCACTTTCCAAAGTCATTTCTTTCGCCACCAAGGATGAGTACGTTTCTCCTGCATGGTCCACCAATGACTCTTACTGTGGGTTATCCTCCAGCAGATCCAACACAACCAGGTGATTGAGACATCTGTCCACCAGCAAATGTCCGTGGAAAGCTCTTTGCACTGATTTTCCAGTCATCATATGCTGGTCGGCATTTCCACCAACGACAACTTCCATAATGTTCCTGAGTCCTGTGCCTTCCATCAGTGTGCCGATTGCACCAAGTAGGTTCATGTATGTGTGAAAACATCCAAGCATCAAGACAATGCTTTTCAAGTGGCTACTCTGTGGTGCATCCATGATGATCTCTACAGCTTTCCAATACAGGGGCTGATCGATTGTAATCATGGGCAGAGTATGGTGTTTGAAAGCGAGATCGCAAATAAAATCAAGCGTGGACAGAATACATGTCTTGTCCCCAGAGTACAAGTCAATCATAGGCAAGAACACAAGTGATGATTGGCCTGGGTGTTCTAATCCTTTATGAATGATATGCATCATTCCCTGCCACCCAGGGGTTTCCTGTTTGAAGTTTAGTGAGAGCTCCCACAGTACATCAATTGTCCTATCACAGTTGACCAATGCCGGGAGTTGTTCGAACACGATGGTTTGGCGCACATTTTAGTGAAGTGATATTCGATTATTGGAATTTTACTTTGCACTGAAAAATCAAGGTTGGTAACATTTCTCCTTGGTATGACACGATTCTTCTTTCACCCTGGTGTGAGTGCTGCTATGATCCCCATTCCGTGGAAGGTGTCCCCCTGCCATCGATAGCAAGGATATTGTGGTAAACATTGTCCCCGGCAAAAAGAAGTGCCATGTCCAGCAAATCAATGTCATCCGCTAACATATCTGGAGCAACTGAATCTGCTGCGTTCTTTTCAAAACGCATGACTTCTTTATAAGAAGAACTAAATCCCATTTCATGAATGGTATCCATGAGGAATTGTGATCGATATAAATGATGTGCCTGCACTGCAAGGCCAACTTGTAAGGGAGCTACAATGGCACGTGGTCGAAACTGCCTGGACAATTGCGTGTCCTATTCCTGCAACCTTTCGTCTTGTCTCCTTACCCACGAAAAGACCATTCAACAATGTCCGCAGAGTGTCAGGAACAAACGATAGGGCAGAATCAAGCTTGAGCGACTTTGCACTTGGATACTGATTTGTAAGGGATGGCACATTCGACTTGATATCACATTTAATGAGTTGTGCCGCTGTTTCAATGATCGCCTGTTTCTGTGATTCTTCATCCTTTGCTTGGGTGTTGAAATAAGATCTCGGTATCTGTGATGTCTTTTCCCTCATTGTTACTCTGTCATGGAGGCCTTCCCCTTCAGCAAAACGAACATTGTCCCCATACTGTTCTTTCAATTTTCCCTTCAGGTATAGGCCATGGGCCAGATATGGCCACAGTGCACCCCCCCCCCCTCCCAGCAAACCTATGTTTTTTTCTGAATCCCCTGGATATACTGAATACGAATATGAATGTTAACATTGAAAAATTTGGGATGCACTACCTGTTTTGACCTTATGAATAGGGGTACCCTAAAATTATACTTTTATCGATTTGCGTCAAATTTAATTTACGGATGGAATCAAAATGGCATGCAGAAGGCCAAAATCATATCCAATATACATGTATGATGCATCAAATTGAAGATAATTGCATTCTGATCATCTGTATATGTCTAACAGTGGTGTACATTAAATCTAAATGTAATTATATACATTTGAATATATATTCCCTATATTTCGAATAAACACAAAATCAACACTCCGTATTCCTCAATGAATATATTTGACATTATATGAATTTTATTGCAGGTACAGACTATTCAATGACAGTGAGAAACGGTATTAATTACCTTTTATTTTTCGAAAATAATAAGCAACTATTGTGAAATATATACAACGTTATCACACAAAGCATCAAACGGGTATTCAGACAAATAACGTTTTCAACCAACCACATTTTGACGAAATACACATTTGTGGTCACTTTTATGGAACATTACTTGACAAACTATTACCATGATTACAGAGAATTAGTTATAATACCACACAAAATATTATGTAATAGTATAGTTTGAAAGCAACCAAAATATCCAAGATGGCCACCATCAGCATCACCAAACTACAAGATATTTCCTTGCACATAAACATTTCCAGTCTTTATATCTCCATAATCCGGATCATGTCAGTTCCCGACAATACAAGAATATTTTACGTGCAGTATTTCATTATCTTTCATATTTCTTCCCATATTCATCCATCATATTTCCAAACATACATCTACAACTTACAGTGCCAATGCAGACTGCAGAAAGCATACGTTTCAGAGTGAATAAAATAGTATTTATATTTGCATTATATCCGCATCATATTGAATACAATATTCATGGAACTAAATAACATAAACAAATCGCAAACATGGTAAGTATTTAAATATAACATATATTCTAAACAATTCAAAACAGAAGTATACTCCAATAGAAATGAATGTTCCTGTCATTAACGTGAATTGCAACTAATCCTACTCATTGTCAGACTCTGAGCTGTCTCCATTAAGATAGTCCGATTCGTCTGGAATGTCCGAGTCATTGATGTTCGCTGAATCTTCAGCAATGTCTGCCAACTGCTGTGGCAGGACCCCTCCCTCATACCAAAGAGGCTCCAGCTTCCCCTCAACTAAAATCCACCCATGTCCATCACTTGGCTCAGGGATCTTAAGATTTGCAACATGGGCTCTTTCCCAAATGCCAAGTTGGAAGTTGACTCTCCGGATTTGTTGCTCCAGGCTCTTTTTGCATGGAGGGAGAGTGCCCATGTCAACTGCGCTCGAACGGGAGAGACGGTCATCATCTTTCGCATACAGCTCATTCATTTTCATGAACCGCAACTTATCGACGCTCCGAGTACGAGGTCTTCCATATAACGCACATGTGAACTCGTCCAGGTCATCCATCAGGTCGTCGGGTACTTCCCACGTGTCTCCTAATCTAGCTAGAACTGGTACAAACTTGAGCAGCCAAGAAAGGGCCTTCAGTGGCTTCACCTTGCCTCAACCCTTGAAAGCGCTGGTCGAGTCGCAGCCACTGAATACATGAAGAGCCATTATTGCTGTTGAATGCTGTGTAGAATAACCACGGGCAATTTCGGTCACATCGATAAGCCTCTTCTTGTTCCCGGTACCTGTGTCAAACAAGATCGTCACATCTGTCATAGTTGCAGCATAGTGCATGAGGATGACAAATATATCCCTATCTGGACTCTTCACTCTGATGTGGCTGTACTTCTGACTCCTGTCATACTCGCAATACAGAACGATTCGAGAATCAGTTTCTTCTTGAGTGGATTTTAGTGTGTTCAGTTCTCTGTTACACGTTGACAGACCCGTCTTCAGATTTCAGTAGATATGCTGATCCACCACAAGTCACAATTACCTTCCCCCTGTGTAACTTGCTGGCATATGCGTCTTGGCTCCAGAGTCGAGTGAGGAGTTCAATGAACTGTTGCTTGTTCTCATCATTGCTCAAGAAGAACTTCCAATCTGCAGGTTTTTTAGTCTTTCCCCCCTTCAGAATCAGTTTGTCCCCGGTTCCTCTCCTCAGTCGTTCCATCGCCTTCACAGAGTTGGGTACGTAGCTATCTGTGCTAAACACGTCACCTGACTTCGGCAGGATGTTGAACACTTTTTTTGCATATCTGGCTGAAGTTACCTGGTATCTCCTTTCGGAAGTAGAAACAGGCATTGCCATCGAAAATGACAAGTGTTTCATCATTCGGAGGTTGGGCAGCATCCTCTTGGTCTTTCGTCAGGAAAGTGAAGGACTTTGATTTATCTCTTTTGGCCATGAAACCATCAGCAGTGCCAATACTGTATGGTACAGGAGTGAGTGGGCAGGTGAGAAGTTCTCTCAGGTCCAGTTGTATGCCTTGGTTTTGTGATTTCATGAACAGCTGGAAAGTGATTTTTTCCTGTCGTTGGTACTGTGCAGCTTTGTTCTTGGTGGTTGTAACTTTGCTCTTCTTGTTCATATCAGCGAGAATTTTCAAGTTGAGATGCTTGACTGGCTCGAAGAAGTCCCATCCTGCTTCCAAACGTGTGATAATGAAGGCTTCATTAGCATCTTTGCCTGCCTGCTCGGCTCTCAAGACATCTTTCTGGACTTCTTCAGATGCTGTGGCGCCCAATGAGAGGATCAATAGTTGATTTTTGCTTTTGACCTCGAAAGGATTCATGAAGCTTTCAACTGCTTCTCGTGTTCTTTCCACCAGCTTCTCTCCCTTCAGGATCTCGGATGGACGAAGATCGTGGTGCTTGGTTCCTGCTGTCATTCCAGATAACATGTCAGCCATGCTCAGGGTGGTATTGACATAATGGGATCGAGCATGGGTTGTTCGAACCAAGCATTGGTATGCGTCATTCGTCAGGAGGCCGGAGACACTTGTGGCACTGCCACCAGCTCCTCCATGGGACTTGGCATGACGCATAAAAGTTTCTTCCATGGTTTTGTCAACCGCACATCGATTACCGGGAATGAATGATCGAGCAACACTAATAGTCCCTCTCTTTAAGAGCTCCGTAATGCCAGGATGCGACAACTCGATGTTGGGCCTACTGCATGCCATTTGATTCCATCCATAAATTAAATTTGACGCAAATCGATAAAACTATAATTTTAGGGTACCCCTATTCAAAAGGTCAAAACAGGTATTGCATCCCAAAATTTTCAATGTTAACATTCATATTCGTGTTCAGTATATCCAGGGGATTCAGAAAAAGCATAGGTTTGCTGGGAGGTGGGGGGGGGGGTGCACGGTGGCCATATCTGGCCCATGGCCTAGTACGGAATCTGTATTTGTCAGAAATTCCCTCATTTTATCTCGTAAATGTGAAATTGTCAACTGTTCTTCATCATTATTCTCAAGGTAAGAGCAAACGTTCATGAATGCCTGCTCCTGATCTTCGTTTTTGGGCCGACCAGACTTTCTGCGCTTTAACTTTGGGACATTCTGGAACTGTAGTGGTGTGCGAAGCCTAGACCGGAAATTACCACTGCATGAGTGATGGTAAATACAGTCCGCAGCATGTAGATCACAGCAATAATATTCAATCCTGCCTTTCACAGTGAAGCCCATTCATCTGAACGATTGTCACAACACTCAAGAATGGTCTTCACGACCGTATCGGTCTTTACATAACTAAAGCCTGTACCTCCTGGTGTTACCGTAGTCCCACAGAAAAGGCAATCCATTTGGCTGTTGAACGGACCAGATGATACTCTGGCACTTCTCTTTGGTTGCTCACCTTTCTTTCCTTTTTGGCTTTCAATGTCTTTTGGATTGATGTACCACTTTCAACATTTTGAGTGTACTTTTTCACTCGCTGAAATGACGACGTCATCCCCTCTTTGCACACTCGCACTGTTGATTCCATCAGCTCCCTTCTGACGAACTTCAACCACATCAGAAGCATCTCCTAAGTCTTCACCGCAGATGGGGTAAGTCTCTTGGTTTACGATGCTAGCACTCATGGTCAAGCCTGAAAAGATGCAAAACAGAAGGTCATTAATAAATAGTCCATAAATAAATAATGTTAATAAATAGTCACACAAAGCAAATTGTATCTTAGATTTCACAATTATGTAATCATGTCACTGCAATTTGAAAAAGCCAAATGGATTCCTCGGCCCTGAAAAACATGGGGTTAGACACCAAAAATACTTGTCTAGGATGAATAATGAAGGAGTTAGGGTATTTTAAGGATTTTGCGGCCATCTTGAAAATTAGACCTTTCCAGCAGTCAGACTGTGGTCGACTTTTGATATGTTATTAAGCACACCTGATACGACAATAAACCATTGAGAAACCTTTTGTCGCAATTTTTTTGGAGTCGAACCATATTTTCAGCTGGCCATAGAGGGTTTTTTCTTTAACTTCTCCCTTCCAGTAATTATTGTTGTTTGGCCTTACCAAACATGGTCACAGGAGCAGTTACTTAATTTACACCATCTCCATCCTCCTCTATGCCTGGTGCTGGCTTAATAGTTCTGGTGGTGGGCTTGGGATCCTAGGATCCTGAGTTCAAATCCCACTCGGCTGTTGAATGAATACCATGTGGGGTTGACTCTGCCTGTCATCCTTCCGAGGTCGGCAAAATGAGTGCCAGCTTGCTGGTATACTGTGTCGGAGTGGCGACCCGTCCAGGATTGTACCCAATAGCCAAGGAGACTGCTCAAGCAAAACCAACGCTCTGCACAGATTATGGTCCCATTTGATGGATGGATCCTCCTCTAACCTAAAAAAAGAATGAATTACTTCAATTCCCACTGCAAATCTTACTGACCACTTTCTGTTTGGCTGATGGCCATCATTTTGGAAACACTCCCTTTTCTACAAAAATAAATCCCATTGCTTCCTAAATGTAAAACCTTACTGCCGACACCATTCTTCTAACTGTGGATTAACGTTTGTATATTGCTTTACTGAACAAAGCCTCACCCCTGCTAACACTTGCGACATGCCTCACCAATGCGTGCACTCGCTGCAGCCCCACAAATGACTGAACTCAGTCCACCATCACCATACAAGGAAATGTAACGCAGGTGGAGGCCATTCAACCCATCATGCCTGCACAAACACCATACTAATTTATCAACACAAGATCCAAGGAAGAAAATACAAAAATAAAGTTTTTAATTAATAAATAAAAAAGTTATTTTATTTTTGTAGGTTTTTTTTTTCTACCCCTCAGGGGAGGGGGCATGGGCTTGATTAAAAACAGACATCAACCATACAACCCCCTTTGACAAGACCCCCACCAACAGCACTCCATACACAATCACAAATCACCCATCAATGCTCAAACTACCTAAAAGTCCTGTCAACATCACGATACCCCTCTATCTCCATAACTTCCAGGTACCTATCTAATTCTAATTTATTTAAACTTATCTACTGTTTGGACCACCACTACCTTTCCAGGGAGGCCATTCCATGCATTAACTATTCTCTGAGTAAAAGTCCCCTGCTTTGCTACCGTCTTAACTCTCCACTTCTTTACTCTCAGGCTATGGCCTCTGGTCCTATCACTGTCTACTCTTTTGAATAATTCATCTGCACTTATTTTATCTCTTCCTTTCATCTATCTATAATTCCAGGTGTGTGTGTGTGTGTGTGTGTGTGTGTGTGTGTGTGTATTGTGTGTGTGTGTGTGTGTGTGTGTGTGTGTGTGTGTGTGTGTGTGTGTGTGTGTGTGTGTGTGTGTGTGTGTGTGTGTGTGTGTGTGTGTGTGTGTGTGTGTGTGTGTGAGAGAGACCGCTGTTTCTCACCAACCTCTGGTCCGATCTAATTGAAACTTTCCAGGTATATTACTGGGGACCTGAGGACGTGCCTTTTCAAGGTTTGATATTAATCGGACAAGTGCTTCCCAAGTTATGGCCATTTATTTACCAAACCAATGACAAGACACGTTGTTGCATGGGCGTGGCCGATGGGGAAGGGAAGCTCAGGCGCGTTCCCCATTACGGGTTACAACGTATGGGCTTCTGGATAATGATGACTTTGTGTATTCTAATAATTTCTCGATTTCTTATGCGCATTTATAGATAAACACAATGGCCCAAGTTATGATCGTTTTCATATTAGACGGTGTATAAATTTCGGGAACATCAGAGTGCTGGTATGCTCTGAACCAGGAAGTAAAATTTTTTCTCTCTCTTCTCTTTTTGTTTTTCCTTGCCACGACATTGCGAAAAGGTAAAATACGTTGGCGCTAATTGAATAATTGGGTATTAAAAATAAATTGCGAATAATCGTAACTGCGAATAATATCGAACTTCCGGGTCACGCATGTACGGGCACGTGAGAGCGAAGAAACGGCCTGTGTGGTTTATTTATTTAATTTTTATTATTATTTTTTTTTTTTTACGGGCACGTACTAGTTATCTTAAACATCTCTATAATATCTCCTCGTAAGCACCTCCTTTCTCGTGAATAAAGCCGTCTCCTTCATCCGCTCCTCATAGCTGAGTCGAGCTGGGCCCAGAATCCTTGTATAACTTCCTTGTATCAGCACCACAAGACAATTGTAAACAAATTAATCACACACGTGCACATTATCTTATGTGTTGTCATTTTCAAGGTACACAAAAAATATTTCTGTACTGATGGGTTTTAACCTATGCAGTATATGTAGGGCATCCCTTTATATGAACTTTTCTAGAGCATTACTTGGGTCCTCCTAAGACCACAAGGGTAGTGCGGCATGCACACGAGATTTTTTGAATCTGCCTTATTTTGTATTGTTTGGCGTTTTCTACAAACTATGCAATGTCTCTTGTTTTCTATAGTTTGCCACATGGCACATACCATATAAAGGGGTCTTTTCTATGTCCCTGGCATTTTCCCCAAGAATCCTCTTCAAATTTCAAGTCAATCAGATGAAAATTGACAATTTTAGAAATTCGGCCTATGTTGACCTCAAAAATAATTGGTGGTTGAATTCAATGACAAAATGTGCAAATCCTCTTCAAATTTCAAATGCATCGGATGAAAATTGAGGATTTCAGAAATGTGGTCTGTGTTGATCTCAAAAATAATTGGTGATTCAACTCAGTGAACTGATATGAAAATCCTCTTCAAATTTCAAGTGAATCGGATGAAAATTGAGGATTTTAGAAAATTGGCCGAAGTTGACCTCAAAAGAGTGACTGCTTTATCACATGGTCATGTAACATGTGGTAAAGTTTCAATTTTCTCCGCTGAACGGTTTTCGATCTCAACAAAATGCAGCCACGTATGACGTATGACATATGTACGTATGCTAACGATCGCTTAAACCTGATCTTCGCTTCGCAAGCGAAGGGTAATGAGTACGTACAATTGTAGACAACTTGTTTGATGCACAAATAAATTGATCGACTAACACATATCCGTAAATGATAGATAGTGCTGCCCTCTGGTGGAAACCAAGTAGAATTGCAGGAAGCTTCTGACATTTGTAGATGATGCGTAGATAGTTGAATATGTGCAAAAAGTAGCAAGAAAGCAAAAACTATGGCACTTATGTGGAATTTGTTTTGAAAGCCATTAATTAGACATATTGCCCGATGTATATTCCAAGTGTCAGCTCGTTTCAATGTTATAGCCTTTGAGATATGAGCGCCAACACATTTTGGGCGGACAGACAGACAGGCGGATGGACAGATTGACAGACACCAACATGAATTTTGAGGGTTTTCGTTAAAAACTCAAGAATGCGAAAATAGACATTGCTGAAATTTGGGACATATTACCTCAAGGATGTCCTTCTGAAATTTGCAGCGGATTTCATCCAGTCGAAGCTGAGAAACGAATTTTCAGCCCCTGTGTTAAAGTTGCAACCAGAGAAACTGTCCCAGAAAAGGGAGGGGTGTTTTGCACCTCCCTTGATTTGACCATAAGGAGCACCATTACCTAAACTTGCTTCAGCCCCACCAAAGTGGAAGCCAATACCAGAAACTAAAAGTCTATAACTCACCTCTCCACAAAGGACACTGCAAGATCTGTAACATTAACTAACTAATGGCAGCAGTCAGAACGCCCAATTTAACGTCTATTCGAGAGACGATACACACGTTGATGACTCACTCTGCATGGGAAAGACCAGAATGACAGTTTAATAGAGATTGGAACCCAGACTTAGCTCAGATGGGAGTGTGCACCCCTTCTCGCTCCAAGGCCATTTTAGCATCCCTCAAATGTAAATACAGATGAACAAAAATACATCCCTCTCTGTGGATGATGTTTGGTTTCGTCACAAAAGCAGTGACTGCATGTTGTGCTTGTACAGAAGGTGCAAATTAACTCAACAAAGGGGTTAATTGTACGTGTAAAAAATTTAATTCTCTGCAAAATTACGAATAAATGAATCCAAAAATAAAAAATAGAAGACCACTCGGTAGAGCACATACCTCCACCACGTAATGCCTGATCCATGAGAACATATCGGGCCCAATCAATACATTTTTGAAATATCACGCTATACAGTACTATATCATTTTTGGCCCGATCTCTCAATGGTGAAGAATCACTTTAAAAATTAAATAATTATCTTATCGAGATCTGGATTCAGATCTTCACCAAAATCGAATCAATTCTTTGTCACACACCAAATGTGTCCACCAAGTTTTGTCCAAATCTATCCACAACTTTTTGTAATATCATGCTACATATCATTTTTGGCCCAATCTCTCAATGGCAAATAATCATTAAAAAAATTCTAGAAGCTGGATCCGGATCTTCACGAATATCTAATCAGTTCGTCCTTGTCACACACCCAACCTGTCCACAAAATTTCATCCAAATCTGTCCACAACTTTTTGAGACATCCTGCACACAAACAAACAAACAAATGAAAAATCACTCGGTGACAACTTGGCGAAACCATATAGAACATACCTCAGCCAGGCTGAATAGTTTACTTTTTGTATCTCATTGATAGGTTGGATCTGATTCCAGACCTTAACCAAAATCGAATTGGCTTGTTCTTGTCACCTAACCAACTCTTCCACCTAATTTTGTCACAAGTCGTCCACAACTTTGGGAAAACATGCTATACATAGTTTTTGTCCCAATCCCTCAATGGTGAAGAATCACCTGCGAAATTCTCGAATCCGAATCCAGATTCAGATCTTCACCAATTTCAAAACAATTAGTCCTTGTCACACACCCAACCTGTCCACCAAGTTCCATCCGAATGCGTCCTCAACTTTTTGAGATATCATGCAATATCATTTTAGCGCCATCTCTCAATGGTGAAGAATCAGTTAAAAGTTTAAATAAATCTTGTATTCAGATCTGGATTCGGATCATCACCAAAATTGATTCAGTTCGTCCTAGTGGCACTCCCAACCTGTCCAGCAAGTTTCGTGTGAATGCATCCATAACATTTTTGAGATATTGTGCTATAGTTTTTGGCCCCATCTCTCAATGGTGAAGAATCGCTTTAAAAATTCTCAGATCCAGATCTGGATTTGGATCTTCACCAAAATTTAGCATTGCCATCCTTGGCCGGTCACCTAAACACACAAATTATTTCAAAATGATTGCTTGAAAACGAGCAGACAGACAAACGCTTCAGAAGTTTATTTTATTTTCAATTTTTTTTCACCGAGTAACAAACAAACAAAAAAAGGGGTGAAAACATAACCACCTTCACCTTCGGTGCCGTTGGTAATAATTCCCCAAAGCGAGCTAATCCCTTACTTCATTTACACTGCAGTATTGTGTTCTCAAAAGACATGGACTTTGTCATATCTGGTGCACTCTTCTTGCGCTCTCATTAAACGACTAAACAATAATTTTGTGTGGTGACTAAGGTCATGTGATTTCTTACAATTATGTGTTTTAATAGAAAGTTTTGATGTACTGTACATTAGAAGTGAAAAGTTGTAATTTTGCTAATAGAGTAAAAAGTCAAATATAACTCGCATTTCATTTGTTCCCAATTATTAAAGCTCAAATTAATTATCTTGCAGCCTACAAACATGACCTGGTGAAAATGATTCGGAGTGACACATCAGGAGAGTTCCGAAAACTTATGGAAACTCTTGCTCAGGTAATCTTCCTTGTTCCTCTTCTCTTGAATCCTGTTTTTTTTGTTACCTCTGTACATGTGTCAAGCTGTTACTCCTGTTTAGTGATCCTGACACTTGATCACTTGGTGTCCTCCAAGCAAGGCGCGCTATGCCTTGCACGTCTCATGCCCGAGTCCCTCTTCAATCGGAGCAAATTGCAGTTGGAAATGTGATTTGAAAACAATCAATGCTCTCCTGTTTTCACTTGCCGTTGTATAGTAGAGGGGCCAAAATGAAAAAGAGGCATATTTAAGGAGTTGCGTTACTTCGTCTGGTTGAAAATTTTCATTGGTTCTACTGTCGATGTAAAGGCCCGGTCACACCTTGACGTTTTAGCCAGCGATGGCAACGTATTAAAATGTATGTAAAACGCTGGCTTACGTTGAACTTTTGATGTTTTTTTTTTAAAGATTCAGACGTATTCATAGCGACTTGGTCTTATGTATAACGCATTGGTAATGGACACAGAACGTTTCGTTGTGTTATAGATAACTTATACCAACGAATGCTGAACCTGTTGTCAGCCTACACAACCTATGCCCAACGATAGTCTAACTTAGGCATAGCGCGCTGCACGCATCGCCGACGATGTCGTGACGTAGCCTATTAAAAGGCTGACGCACAACGATTCGAATCATAACTGCCGTAGAAATGGAAGTGTCAACATCGCGGTCACACCTTGGCGATCTTGCCAGCGTATGCCGACCTAAGAAAAATGTGTCTAAAACGTTGGGGCACGTCAAATACAGTATGAGCAAGTTTGGTATACGTGAGTAGAACGCTAAAGTACGCTATCATACGTCGTAGTAAGTAGAGTACGTCAAGAAATTTTAAACATGTTCAAAATTTTACGACGTACTCGGCGTATGACGCACGTTCCGCATGCGATGGGGATAAGTTTTACACACGATATGTGGACGCTTACACACGTCCACAAACGCTACTTATAAGCTACTCATAAGTCGAAACACGTCGCGGTAATGTCTTTTTTACGCGAAACTTATTTCTAACTTATGTTTGACGTGCTTTGAACCAATTCTTTACGTAGTCCCAACACACATCGACGTATGTAGACGTATTCCAATGACGTCTTCCGGTCGACAAAAAAAAATAAATGAACGTGTTTCTAGCTTACAACTGCCATATAAAGACGTGTTCCCAGCGGTTTTGGGAATTGGTATATAAAAATGCTGCTCATAAAAGGGGAACCCAACAGTGTTTTCGAGTCCTTTTTGAGTCGATGTTCATGTCAGCAGTATCGGTATTAGTATTAGTATTAGTAGTAGTTTGTTCATGTTGGTAGTAGTAGGTGAGTGTGAGGGGGAGGGTGTGGGTTATGATGGATCGTCCTTGCGTTTAACGATTTAAATGATAAACTCAACGATTTAAATGGCTGCATCTCCACTATTGAAAGTAGACGCTTGCGCTCAACAATTGGATTTTTTTTACACTCAACGACTTTTAAACGGTACCACTCAACTATTTTCATTGTTTACAATGAACGATTTAAATTGCTGTCACTCGCCTTTGTTTTTTGACGCTGGGGTTTGGAAATTTGAAGCGTTTCTTCTGAACGTGCTAAAATGCTCAAACTCGACTATTTTAAATAGACGCTGCCGATGGACAATTGGAATCATAGCCAAGCTAGACATCGAAGTGTGAACATCCTCGTCATGCCGAAGAAAAGTTTGAAGAATGCTGCAAATAAGTGTCCTGGCCGTGGCCGTGGAAGCTGACGCAAGGACGATCCATTATACCGACGTCTTTCAGCCTATGAGTAACTTAAAAGTAACGTCTGTCGATGTGTGGCAACGATCGCGTAACGTGCCAACAACACGTTAATCATGGGTTAGAAATAAGTTTCGGGTACGCTAAACATTACCTCGGCGTGTCTCAACTTATGATTAACTTACAAGTAGCATGTGTTGACGTCTGTCAACGATCGCAGACCGTGCATACAACTTGTGGCCAGCATAGCGGAACGTGTGAGTCATACGCCGGCATACGTCGTGAAATTTCAAGCATGAAAAAATTTGAGGACAACCGAAAAGTACAACGTTTAAAGCCAGCGTACAACGACGTATGGCAGTGTTTTTCAGCGTGCTCTCAATGTTATGAAAACTTACCCATAACGTATTCAATGTGTGCCAGCGTTTTAGAAAAAAAATTCAAAAATCGGCATACGTTGGCTAAAACGTCAAGGTGTGACCGGGCCTTTTGGTACATATATGGGGGTCATCACCAGAGTGGATGTAGGGTTTGAAGGTGGTGCAATTTTAAAAATTTGCTTTATACAATGACTTTTGACCTGCACATTGGATTCTCCTGCTAAAGTTACAAGGGGGCAGAAATTATTCACCACTTTTTATTGTTGAGGGGAGGTAACAAGTCGAACAAATAGACAAAATGAAAATCGAGATCAAATATTTGCCTTTAATTTTTTTTTCATGATTATGGTATCATGAAACATTCAAAAAGTCATTTTCCATTAAAATGTGTTAGATCATGAATACTTTTTTTTGTAAGTCATATTTTTGCAACACCAAACTATGTCAAAACCCTCTGTCAACTAAACGTCATGTTCGGCAGTTTTTCAATGTTAAAAAAGACCAACATTACAAGGAAATTTTGCACAGGAGGAGGCCATTCGGCCCATCATGCCTGCGCCACACCAATACCAGATTTAATAAATCCCTCAATACCCCTTCCCATCGTGTGCAACCTTTTGGCTGCTGCACTGGTACTCATTTCACCGACCTCGGAAGGATGACAGGCTGAGTCAACCCCACCTGGTGTTAATTCAGCAGCCAACGGGGCTTGAACTCAGGACCCTAGGATCCCAAGCCACCACCCTAACCACTAAGCCAACACCAGGTTCAAACATACCATACTAAATGGTAGCTAACCCTATCCCTATTATCCCTTACCTTATCATTATTATTGTAATAAGATACATGTATACATTTATGTCCAGTCATTATCCACATAATTCAAAGTTGCATCAAAAGTATTCATTGCGACATCTTGTAAATTTGTGTTTATTTGGGTGATATAGATCGCAGTAAATTATTTATACACTGTTGTAGAGATAATTTAATTGTTGAAAATTAAAGAGGTTATAAAGGGTCAATTTACATATTGTGATGTAACTCTGTTGAGAAACCTAAATGTGGAGCGCACTAAAATTTTCGGTTTTCCTACTCAAACCTGTGAGTAGGGTAAGAATACTGATTCTGGCTCACTTTTCCCCATGTAAATGAATGGGGGATTTTCAGCGATTTATATTTTTTTTCCCTAAAAATAAATCCCCTTTTTATCCCAAGGTATATTTATTTGTCTCCCCTTTTAACCTGGAGGTTGAACCTCATTGAATTGAACAGCTCACTCATTGAACCTATAAAGATTTGTTCATTCTCAAATTCCTTCAATAGTTTAATTTTCTTTGCACAATAATCCCCATCTAAAATATTGACAAACAAAACATTTGAATCTTTATATTTTTTAAGATACCCCATTTGTGCCATTACGAAATGATAAACTTCTCTTAATGCTCTTGTTTGACCACCTCCTGAGCCACATATCATTTTGAGATTATAGTAAATTGTTTTTTCATTGTTCAATTGATAACCATCAAAGTTTTCAGTCCATTCAAGGATATTCATTTTTTTCTTTACATCCTCTAACTTACTAGTTTTTAAATTAATTCGCTTATTTGTTTTATTTACCTTTGTTTTAGTTATTTTTTCAATAAGACTTATTTGATATTTTTCACATTCATTATGTTTTCCATTTATATACCAAGACTGAGATTTTCTCCACTCTTTAGTTTGATTAATACATGGTTTGACCATTTAGATATTGTGAAAAAACACGGCGGTAGTCCTTAAAAACCCTAACCCATCTTTCCATCGTAAAAACACAATCTATTCTATACACTCTATCATACAATATCCATATGGAACACAATCTATTCCATTATCTAAAATAAATCTCTTATCATCAAAGGCTCCTAATGCCTTTTTATTTAGTTCTTCACTATACATCTTATGTTTATAACTTCTTATTGTATTCATTTTCCTATATTCTTCTTTCTTCTTCATCAAACCTGAAAGCCTTAAAAGACAGAATTGGAAGAAGAGAAAAAAAAAAACGTAAAAAATATATATCGGTGGAAATTTCATTTTGAAAAAGACACTGTGTTGACGAAGGGTTGGGGGGTTGGGGTTGAGATTTTGAATGTGAGGGTTGAGACACACACACACACACACACACACACACACACACACACACACACACACACACGTTAAGCCTTGACTATTCAGTTGAGGATTCTGTGTTTGTGGTTCACAGATCTAAGAACGTCCCCCTTGACACACATTATATACTGTAATACACCTCGGACTTGGCCCTCGAGTGTCCACAACGGTGTATAGTAGGAGGGAGTGAAGCGCCAACCTATTGCTCCCATTACACACACACACACACACACAAACAAAAGTTAAGCCTTGACTATTCAGTTGAGGATTCTGTGTTTGGGGTTCACAGATGTAAGAACGTCCACCCCTTGACACACATTATATACTGTAATACACCTCGGACTTGTCCCTCTAGTGTCCACAAAGGTGTATTATCTGCTTAGTTTTGTCTTTTGTAATTCCTGTGAATAAAATGAACCTAAAATCTCTTCCCCTTCCAAATCATATATTTTATAAGTCCAAGGAACTGTATCTATTACATCAACAATTTTAAAAAGTTCTTTCGTCCATCGTTCAGTAAAACCCTTTTCAAAATGAGATTTCCACCTATATATTCTTACGATATCACCAACTTTGAACTTAGGTTTTCTGACATTAATCTCTTTTTCATATTTTAATTTTGTAAATGTTTCTGATGGCTTCATATTCGTTGATGTGTGAATCGTGTCATTATACTTATCCACAATATCCTGAATAAAAGATGACCATTGTTGTGAACCGAGTTGTGTGAATTTTTTATATAGTCTCTCTTTTAAGGTACGATTAAAACGTTCAACAACAACTGCCTTCCCTTCATTAAAGGTACTGTATAATGTAATACTGTTATTTTTTAGAAAATTCATAAATGTCTTGTTATAAAACTCTCTACCCTCATCAGTCCACAATTTCTTAGGTTTTCTCTTACTTTTATTAAATATCTGTTGAAAAGCTAACATAAGAGTATTACCTGTTTTGTTTTTTAAAGGGACAACCCACGCATATCTACTCCTCAAATCAATAACGGTTAAAGCATACTTGTACCCCTTATCATTATTGAGTTCAATCAAATCAGCAGACCAGATATAATCAACTTCCTTGGAATAAACTTTCCTTCTCTGAAACTTTGTGAATATTGGTTTATGTAATTCATCAGCTAATTGCTCTTCAGTCTTAATGGCATCATTAGAGCCTATAAGTTTTTGAATTTCCAAGTCCAAGTTTCAATTTAGCACTAATCATCTTCTTCACGATGAACCTATCAACTTTTTCTCTCAAGGTTGGATTTTGTATCAGAGACAAATTATACAACATTTCTCTATCGGCTTCATGCTTTTCTTCCAACGTTGTGGTATTCCCATAATCAATATCGTGTCTCATGCACACTTCATCAACTCTATTGATTGGTTTACTCCAGGATTTAGGATTGTCTGCCTCATCTAATCTTTTATCCAAGTTTGTGCCTGGACCACAGAAAGAATAACCTGGAAGATGTAATTCCCCTGGTATTCCAGTAGTTGTAAATTTACTTCCTGATAAAAACTTTTGTATATCTCCTCCGAGTTTGTGTTTGGAGATAAATTGATTTTTTTGAACCACACACCGAACATATACCTTTTTGTATAACCCTGTTATTTTTACTTTTAATATATGAAATATTTTTAGTATTAGTTTTCTTTTTACATTTGAGACAATAACTCATTTATTTATGAGAAAAATTCCTGCAGAGTGCAAAAACCTTTTTAGTTTCCAACATGCACATTTGAATCTTAATTTTTAAAACATAAAGAATCCTTAGAAATGCCTTCACTCTCTCCTCCATTTATTTAAGAAAAAACTTGAATTAAAATCCATATCTTGTCGATGCTAATAGTCTTGTCGAAAGTATTGCAAATAGACTTGTCAATTCTTTGTTTTCCTCCTCGGTGGGTTGAGTTATTTTCTGTAATACCTCTATTCTTTTTTGAATCTCACTGGTTTCCATATTTTGATATTTATTCATTCTCTCTCTTTCCTCCTTCTCTCTCTTCTCCTTTTCCTCCTTCTCTCTCTTCTCTCTATTCTCTCTTTCCTCCTTCTCTCTCTTCTCCTTTTCCTCCTTCTCTCTCTTCTCTCTTTCCTCCCTCTCTCTATTCTCTCTTTCCTCCTTCTCTCTCTCCTCCTTCTCCTTTTCCTCCTCTTCCCTCTCTTCTTCAACTCCTTCCTCATCCCTTACTATACTTGAATCGTTTACACCCCATAGAATATTATACATATATTCATCAGGATTTCTTGTTATTCCTGTATCCAAAATAATTTTTTTTACAACAGGAAACCAATAAAATTTCTTTTGAATTTCTAAAAGAGCCTTACCTTTTCTTAACCTTATAATTTTTTCATTATTTAACATTCTAATTAAATCTAAAGTTGTCGGTTTATCAACATCAGCATAATGCCAATCTTTTATTGAAAATACCTCATTCTTATGTTGTAGAACATATTTATTAAAATACCGAATACCCTTTTCTTGAAGGTATGCTTGAACACAGAAATGATAATTTTCTTGAAGCCTTCTTGCTGTCATTTATGTATTAGAAATATATGTTAGAATAATATTATGGCACGAAACACCTCCCCATCTTCCCATAGTTAAATCATTTTGTATTTCCTTACTTATTATATATAATCCTGTTTTTTCTGTTTTCATGAGATAAACAAGGGCAAAACCATTATTATATTTACCCTTATTAAATTCTTTTATTTGTTGTTTACTAATCGTGGCTCCACAAAACTCATTCTCGATACCAAGTGGATAATATTCTTCCTTACGAGACTGATTTAATTGTTCCAGGTCTTCGAGGTTAATTTTAAATGACCAATTATACCCTAAATCATTCATATCATACCCCCATTGTTCTATTCTCATACAAACGATACGCCCTTCTTTATAAAAATTTATTTTAATTCGAACTGTGAATTCTGTATGACCTGGAGATAATATCAACACTTCTGTATCTTTAGAATACACAGCCGTTTTATTTAAGTATATATATTGTGATAAATCGCTTAATCTCACCAAGTCATTCGCGTCAGTCGGGCTTGGATAATTTTTTAATTTATAAGCATTTTTCATGTTAATATTTTTGTTTATATTATATTTATGTCGTTCAGCCTGTGCCTTTGTGTAATAATTTGATAAATCAATATCCAGTTCTTGAGATACACCAAAGATAGAACCATCTTTACCAACATAAGTCATTTATATTAGATTAAAAATAATATCATAAAATTTTTTATTTTTGTTGAGTTGAAATAACACATATAGACATAATTGACCACAACACTTGGAATTTAATTCTTGGACTTGAAATGTTTGATAAACACCATTCTGTAAGAATTTTATGACTTCAACAGGTGGTGGAAGACCAAAACTATCAAAATAATATTTGTCTTGACTATTAAAAATACAAACCCAATGAGAACCGTTCCCATCATTATCTTCTAAGTTCATAATAATATTCTTTGTATGTTTCGACACATTTGTTAATTCATCTCTCATACAAATAACCACATTATGAATTTTTAATTTCTTACAATATTTGGCAAGTTGTAAATTTGATGTTGTATTCTTTCCAAATTCTTTCAACCACTCATCAATGCTCATTTATTTATTAGAAAGATATAATCCATTACCTCTTTTCGTTAATTTTACACCTGCTTGTGCTATAGAAGAAAGCATATCTCCAACTAACAATCTCGCTTTATCAGGCAGACCTTCAAGTTTTTCAGCAAAATCTACAATTACACCACTTCCACTAATTTGTTTCTCCAACTCTTTGTTATGTCTTTCCAATTCTTTTTGAGCCTGGAGTTGAGCCTTCCTTTCGTTGGCAGTTTTGACCGCTGTTGAAATACCACCCGTCAATGCTCCAACCGCACTTAAACCAGCAAATAAAGGAATTAGAAATGGGAGAAATCCTCCACTCGTCTCTCTTATTGAATATTTTTTCAACATTGGTTTTGTCATTTTAATTTTAAGTGAGCCAGTGTCATTCAAGATTTTAACCTGTTCTCTTGTGAGCAAAACATCAATTCTTACTGCTCCTTTTCTCTGAATTGTATTAACGTTAATCGTACAAGGCTTTTGATTTTGAACACAAGATGATAGTTTATGAAGATTGATTTGATTAACATATACCCCAGTTGGTACTTTGCCACTCATTTATTTAACAAAAAATTATGTGAGACTAATCATCACACCATTATCTGTATTAATCTGCAATTCTGTTTCTTCCAAAAGCAAACAATATGTATCAACTTCTTCACTCTCTCCTCTTTCAATGTATAGGGAAGTATCCACTCGATTAGACTTTATAGTTTCTTTTTGAGCGCTCAGGTCAAACGTATAGATTGTATACAAACTTTTAAATGCTGTCATATCCAAAATAGGTTCTTTATTTCCATTACTTTCACACACCTTTTGGTAAGACTTGTATGCTTCAGCAAAATCATTTTTTTCCCAATTAATTTCAAATCTATCTCGTGGATAAAATGTTCCATCTAGAGAAACGCGAAGTTGTTTCACCTTAGCATTATCACTCAATGCATTATTCTTATCAGTCGCAGTATCACCATCTGGCTTTTTAAAAATCATCCACAGATATCGTGGCTTTCCTTCCAGAACACCCAAATTCCACGTGTAAGTAGTTTGATTGAGTTTAACGTGTTGACATCTTCTTTTGAGGTATGATACACTGAGTGGTTTTTTTGAGTTAAGTCTTCGATTCAACATCTCTTCTGTTTTAAGATTAGGAGTATATTCACTGATATACCAACTCATCTCCTCAATTACAAATTTATTCTGATCACCAAAAGCATTACCAACACCAAAAAGCAATCTATTTTCATTATCATTCCTTTGTAGTTGAAATCTAATTTTAAGACCATACAGAACTTTATCATAATCACAAAATCCAAATATACCTTTAAGAGGAACTGCCACAGTAAAACTATTTTCTGCTTTTGTATCATCATTATACATTCCTTTCCTTTGAATATATCCAGGGTCTGTGTTTGTTCCCGTTGACATATCAGGAATAAAACCTTCGACAGACCCCTTTCCCATTCTATCACTGAATGTATAGAGTGTAAATTTCATCATTTCAGATACAGCAGAGACATAATCAACCGCTTCAACTTCTTGTGTTCCAATATACAATCGCACACTATCAAACATTTTCCAGAAGAAATCATTTACAAGTGTAGCGTTTGTGTTATTCCCAGCCTTAGTGAATTTAAATTTACACAACAAGAAACTTTCGGAGAGATTCAAATAGGTTTGTTGATTATTTATTTCAAAACTTTTTGTACCATTTGTATTCCAGTCTGTTCCAGTTATTGCATTTACCTTGAAGTAATCTTCTTTTTTAGTGGAGTTTGAGATAATAATAGTATCATCCAAATCATAGATACTATCAATTGCTTCCATACTTGTATTTATTTAGGAAAAAAGATGTTAAAACTTTTGAAACCCTGATCCAAGTATTTGAATTATTTTCTGTCGTTCTTGGGGGACAACTGAGTTTTACCTTTCTTAATTTCTTTTATTGCTTGTAATTTATGAGATTCTTTCTGAGCATCTTTTATACTCTTTACAGCACCTGCTACATTTCCCACAGCAGAAGCAGTTGAACCAATTAGGTCTTTATGTTTAAGAATAGTTGAACCAATACCCATGAGAGTATCAATTATCCCATCTCCTCTAAATTGATGTCCGACACCCCTTTGTCTCTTAGGTTTATAGTATCCTCTACCAAGATACATACCTTCACCCTTGTAGTACGGGAAAGGAACATCCCATCCCCTGTAATTATTTTATATTTTCCCAACTCGTGCTTCCTCACAATAACCATCGTATTTATTTATTGAAAAACTTCACGTAGGTGAATTCTGATGGATATAACTTCTCCATTAAAAGAGATCACACGATTATCTTGGTCGGTTATCCTAAAATTTACTCTGTGTATGGTTTTTCCTGACACAGGTAGATAAACCAAATTTTTAGGCTCCATATTGAATTTATAACCAATTGGGGTTGAGTATGCGCTGAATGAAAATATTGTATTTGTTTTTAATCCATCATTATAAGCACCATCAATCAAATCACAGTGAATTAACACCGAATTTATTCCTGAGGATATTTGAATGACATTATCACTGTAAAACGTCCCATTAGTTTCAATCTTTTTGAGGAGAAACCTAATAACTCTCTAAATGAATTATCAATTGTGAAATCAACCTTGTAGTTATTTTTAACTTTAATCGTTGATTTTGAAGTATGTTTTTGAATGTTTATAATAATATTTTTTGGTTCATCACCCTGTTCTTTCATAAGACGAGCAATTTCGGAAGATATTTGAGAAATCTCGTATGCTCCGGGTGAGACTGTTATCGTTTTGTATCCACTTCCCGGATTATAACTAAACTTGTCATTTTTCTCGGTTATATTAAATAAGGTATTATAAGTCTCCATGGACAATAAAGATGCCTCATATTCTTTTGTTGTGTCAAGTTGTAGTGGGTATGGGAATGAAGATGTGTGGTCGCTTGTTGTGAAATTAAAACTCAGGATTGTGCTTCTCATCTTATTTAATATGAGATAAAATGTCTTTATATTGAGATTTATTAATTATTTTCATATTCATCAACTGGTCTAAAATGGCTGATGCTTCATTAAAACAATTGTTATTTCCAGCCTTCTTACTGCCGAGCAACAATAACAGTCTATTAACTAATTGCGATGGGTCATTTGGAAGAAAACTAATACCTGAACCAAGGATACTTAAAGCCTGAATAATGTGTTTCTCCTTCTCATTCTTCCTACTTTTACCAGAAAGAATAACCTTATAATTTAGAGTGTTCAGCAAATCAATATATACTCTATCATCATTATTTTCCATATCCAATGGTTTATCAATATACTTTGATTCATCCCTCACAGTTGAACCTTGCCTTCCATCTTTTGTGAGAAGAAACATTAATCTCGGAGTTAGTTTAACAGGGGGTTGAGCAGAACTTAAGAACCTTAATTCATCATTAAATATCAATACCTTTTCTTGAACAAGATGAAATATTGCTGGTTGTTCTGTTGGAATGAGTCCTGCTTTGGTTTTTGAATCTGCTGAATATTCATTGTTTTGAACAGCATTCACAATATAATCAGGGGGTTGATTAATCTCTTCCAGTTGTTGAAATAAACCTTCATCATGTTCTAATTCTCCAATATGCTCTAATTCTTCCTCCGTCATTTGACTGAAATCTTTTAACATTTGGAGCTTTCTAGGAGTATATTCTACTGTGGGAACTGTGGAAACATCTTTCATTTTTTCTTGGGAAGTTTTTAAAAGTGGTTTAAAAAATTTCTCTTGTTTTTTTTCAAATGCTTCTTCGCCCGTTAGTTTCTGTCTGCGTTTCTTCTTTATGTCTTCCTGTTGTTTTACAACTTTTGAAACCAACTCTTGATGTTCCTTAAATCTTCTTGCTCTTTCTTTTGTATCCATTTATTTATTGTAAAATATCATTTAATGAATTGTAAAGATCAACAGGGAAATTTTCCTTTTCTTCATCATTCAAGTAGATGTGTTCAAATAAATCCTTTTCTTTAAATATTTCATCAAATTCTTTATTAACATTAATGCGAGTTGTAATTTCTTCTTCACTAATCCTTGCATCTCTGCTTTTCATACGTTTGTGTTGAGTTTCTTCATCAACATCAAAACCGAATGATAAAATCTTCACTCCGCTCAGATATTTAATAATTTGTCTCGTTCCTTCTGGATTAGTTTCTAATATCCCAACACCACCAGATTTTAGTTTCTTTAACTCACTCTTACAATGTGAATATTTTGTTGTACCAAGAGAAACCTCCTCAAATATTTGTCCTTCATTCCTCAATCGCATATGTTCCTCCACTGAAATATAGTGATAATCTTCACCTTTTACTTCTCCAGGTCTTATTGCTCTAGTTGTTGTTGATACAATGCGTATCACGGGGTGTTTTTTAAGTAAATTTACAATATTCTCATTTGTACTACACAAGAACCTTGATTTATGAAAGTTTTTTCCAGAAGCAGATTTACCCACAAGATTTATAATAATAGTTGTCATTTATATATGTAATTGTTTATAAAACAAAAAATATATCCCTTAATATCTCATCTTGTTTCACAACAATATATTTATATTTTTCAGTCGTGTGCTTCATATAATCCTCAAATTTCTTTTTACTACATAATGTAGAACAATTATCTCTCCAAAAATTATTGATATCTATTGAATTTAACTTGAATAAAATAAAAGTATTAGCATTGTTTCTGATGGAACGACGAGGAAGTTGAAAGTACGATTGACTAAGATAAATACAATTACAAGAAGAATGTCTCCCTCTTGTGTAGTAGCTGTCCATTACCGTTTGGTTTCTCTCATTAACACAATCATCAAAGATAACGAGGTTCTTTTTGATTTATTCAAATCTTGGGGAGACGGTATATCATCCGTATTATCACTAAGAATACAAGTTATAAGATTTGATTTCTTTTTACATCTCTGTGTATCACAAAATAGTTGAATTATATCTTCAATGTTATAATCATTTAGGTTTTTTTGACGTTTAAATAAACCTATTATATCTTCTTTTTGAAGACCAGCATTAAAACCTTGTGAGAGTAGTTGATACTCTGGTTGAAAACTTCGACTTTGTGAAAATTATTAAATTATCATAATCTAAAAAGTTGGGAGTGAGGAGCATTTTTAAAAGTAAGCAGGTTTTTCCACATCCACTTGAACCAACTATGAGACATCTTAATGAATTTGGGAGATTTTTATGGTTGTTAAATTTTATCTTATTTTCCCAAATAGGTAAAAAATCATTCATTTATATATTTGAAAAACAGGTTATTTAATTTATTATTGGCTTTTTTAGAAACTCTATATTTTATCCTAAGTTCAGGTTTAATTTCAAGATAATCCATTATTTTATTTATACAATATCTTGTGTTGATATTTCCCTGAAAATTACATCCATGAATAATATACAACAACAATCCTTTGAACATTTCTCTTATACGTTCAGTTTCTTCCCTTGTAAGGAAAGGTGTGTTATCATCCTCATACTTTACATTCATTTCTCTAATCAATCTTGTAAAGTAATTCATTTTTGGTGTAAATCTAAAAGAATTATTTTCCTTTTTATATTTTTTATTATCATTAATTAGAAGATAATCACAGAATATACATTGTTTATAGGCTTTTGACTCTGTGTTTAATCCCCGTCTTTCACACGCAGGACAATTCTCAAATTTGTCATATGGAGAATCAGGAAAGTCTAGCATATTTATAAAGTAAAAACTTTACTTAAACTGAAATTCATCTATACTTTCAGTTGTATATTACCATCGATATCAATATACTTTTTTTCATTATCAGATTCAACGACAACATTTTTTATATTAAAGGTAATTTTAAAATTATCGTTAACTACTATTGAACGAAATGTCATTTCACCTGATATATTAACATCCTTTATTTCATCAAGATTTACATCTTTAGGGTTGTTGAAAAAAATACAAATTTCTCCTTGCATATTACAGATGGTCTTATCTTTTCTTTCTAAAGCTTCATCCATAAGGTTTTTGTTCTTTGATACTTTTTCTTGTTTCATTGCTTTTTCTAGTTTTGAATATATTACTAGAAGGAGAGGAGAAACTTTTGTTAGAGATACTTTAATTGATGTTCTACCAGGTATACTAAAAGCCCTTCCACTGAAGGAAATTGAAGAACTCATATTATTTACCATAATAGTTTTTATCCAATAGTTGTTATATTTATCTTCGTTCAATTTTACATCCTTGACATATTTCTCAGTATCTTTAACAGATGAAGAGATTGATTGAAACTTGTCTTTTGTGTCTTGAAACATTGTATTTATTAAGTGAAAAAGTTGGAGGATAAAATGTTTTTAAGCACAGATTCACCTATAAATTAAACGAAATTTTCATCAAGAAAATTTTAGTTTAAGCAAAGTTTTATTCTATAAATATGGTGAATACAACGTACTGCGATGTTTGTAATCACGAATATAAACATTATAGAAAACACCTCCGAACCAACAAACACACATTTAATCTATTTCATCAAATATCTCCTCTTGAGTTGGAAAGAAAACATTGTGATATCTGTTCAAAGGATGTTTTGAAGAGTAGTTATAATCAACATCTTCAATCACAAAAACACAAGAAAAATGAGTTTAAAGTAAAGGGAGACTATTATATTAAAAACACTGATGAGGCATTTAAAGGGCATATAAAAATAAGGATTTTTCAATTTGGAGAACCCGGTCCATCATCAATAGCTGAATCAATTGAAATAGTGAAACCCGATGTTGAAAAATTTATTAAAAAGACATTAAAAGAAATAAAAACTTTAAAGTTTTATATGGGAGTGAAAATGAATATGAAAAGACAAGATGAAGAACAAACTCCTTATATGAGAACAGATCTTCATTTTATAACATCATTTCAAGATTTTTTGAATAGTGGGGTTTATGAAGAACTATCAAGACAAGAGGAGGATGTTGATAATACAGTGGTAGGAAGTGGATTCAATATTAAAAAAATCATCTTTTTAGATATACACATTCTAAAATCAAACCCTCTTAAAGCTTCTTCTTATATTGAATTACCAAAAGAAATAAAACTAAAGAAGGCAGTTGTTAATATTAAGAACAATGATAATAAATGTTTTCTCTGGTCTGTTCTTGCTCACTTACATCCACCAAAATGTAATTCAGAAAGAGTAAAACAATATATGAAATATGAGAATACCTTGGACATTAAAGATTTTAAATTCCCAATGCCATTAACAGATATTCCTAAATTTGAGAAAAAGAATAATCTTTCTATTAATGTATATGGATTAACGGATACAAACAAAGTTCAAATATTAAAAATTTCAAACAACTATAAAAATGAAGAAACACACATTGACCTTTTATATTTTAGTGTTGGAAAGAATTCACATTACACATACATCAATAATTTATCAAGATTAATCTCTTCTCAGGTATTCAGAACAGCAAACAAAATATATCCTTGTAAGCGATGTCTTAATTCATTTCATACAAAAGAACGATTAGAACAACATTCAAAATATTGTAGTAATCATAAATCAGCTGTAATTACAATGCCTAAACCTGGTGAAAAGATTTATTTTGAAGATTATAATAAATCTATCATGCACCCATTTGTGATATACGCTGATTTTGAATGTATCCTGAAAAAGATAAATACTGCTTCTCCTAATCCAAAAGAACCATATACAAATAAATATCAAAAACATATTCCTTGTGGTTTCTGTTATTATATCAAATCATCTGTTGGAGAAAAGTATAACAAACTTGAACATTATCGTGGAAAAAATGCTTCACAAGAGTTTGTAAAACGATTAGAAAAGGATTGTATAAGACTCACTAAATTAATGAAAGAAACAAATGAACCGATGAAATTAACCAAAGAAGAAAAATTAGAATTTAGAATGAACAATATCTGTCATATTTGTGAGGGGAAATTAAGGAGTCTAAAGTTAGAGACCATTGTCATCTTACTGGTAAATATAGAGGTCCCGCTCATTCCTGTTGTAATCTTAATTATAAATTACCTTCTTTTATTCCAGTCTTTCTTCACAACAGCGCCAACTATGATACACATCTATTTATAAATGAACTTTCAAAAACACCAGGGAATATTTCTGCCATAACAAACACAAGTCAAAAGTATATTTCATTTTCAAAAATGATATTCACAAAACCTTTAACTCGTATTAGGTTTTTAGATTCTTACAAGTTTATGGGAACACCACTAGCCTACCTCGCATCAAATCTAAGCTCCACGGACTCTTTTCCAAATCTTAATTCATTCTTTCCAAAAGAGGAAATTCTCACTAAAGAGGAAATTCAGATTAAAGAGAGAGTTCAAAGTAAAGAGGAAACTCTAATTAATGAAGAAATTCTAACTGAAGATGAAATTCTAATTATAAAGAAAATTCGAACTAAAGAGGAAATTCAGATTAAAGATGAAATTCTGATTAAAGAAGGAATTCTTACGAGAGAGGAAATTCAAACAAGGAATGAAATTCAAAGTAAAGAGAAAATTCTTACAAGTAAGGGAATTTATCCTTATGATTATATGGATTCATTTATGAGATTTAAAGAAACACAACTTCCTTCAAAAGAAAGTTTCTATAATAACCTTTATGAAGAAGAGATAAGTGATAAGGAATATAAACACGCACAAGAAATATGGAAAATATTTAAGATAAAGAACCTTGGAGAATATCACGATTTATATCTAAAAACAGATGTTTTATTGTTAGCTGATGTGTTTGAGGCTTTTAGAACACTCTGTCATAATAAAAATTGTTATGGATTAGACCCTGCCCACTATTTCACAGCTCCTGGTTTAGCTTGGAGTGCAATGTTGAAAATGACAAAACAAGATATAGATTTAATCAGTGATGTTGATATGCTTTTGATGATTGAGAAGTCCAAGAGAGGTGGAATATCACAAGTATGTTCAAAAAGATATGCTAAAGCAAATAATAAATATCTTCCAAATTATGATAGTGAAAAAGATAGTAATTATTTGATGTATTTTGATGCTAATAATTTGTATGGATGGGCAATGTCTCAATCTCTGCCTTATGGTAAATTAGAGTGGGTGGAAGAAAAGGATTATGAAAAGGCTTTGATGAATATTGTTATTTCTTCTCAAGAGGAATTGAATGACGAAGAAGAAGGTTATTATTTTGAAGTTGATTTGAGGTACCCGAGTGATCTTCATAATAAGCATAAAGATCTTCCTTTTGCATGTGAGAAAGAAACTCCAAAGAAAGAATGGTTAAGTGATTATCATAAAAGTTTTAATATTAAAGGTAAATCAACAGAAAAGTTATTAACAACATTCTATGATAAAGAGGGATATGTTTTGCATCAGAGAAGCTTAAAACAGTTTTTGAGAGAAGGATTGAGAGTAGCTAAAATTCATAGAGTTTTAAAATTTAAACAAAGTCCTTGGGTGAAAAAGTATATTCAATTCAATACAGATATGAGAGCAAATACAAAAGTAAAATTTGAAGGGGACTTTTATAAATTAATGAATAATGCTGTATTTGGAAAGACTATGGAAAATGTTAGAAACAGGCAAAACATTAGATTCGCAACATCTTGGAAAGAAGCTTCGAGATTGATAAATAAACCAAGTTTTGAGAGAGAAGAGGTTTTTTCAGAGAACTTTTCTGCAATTCATATGAAAAAGGAAAGTATTGTAATGGATAAACCAATTTATATTGGAACAGCAGTTCTTGATTTATCAAAGATATTGATGTATGATTATTTGTATAATGACTTAAAGAAAGAGTATGGTGAAAATGTTTCATTGTTGTATATGGATACTGATAGTTTTATCCTAGATATAAAAACTGATGATGTTTATGAAGATATGAAGAAAAATATTGGAGTATATGATACAAGTAATTTCAGCAAGAAGAGTGAGTTATTTTCCAAAAAGAATGAAAAGGTTATTGGTAAGTTTAAGGATGAGTTGGGTGGAAAAGTAATGAGTGAGTTTATTGGATTGAGAGCAAAGGCATATGCTTATAAGTATGGTGAACAGATTGATAAGAGGTTAAAGGGAATAAAGAAATATGTAATAAAGAAATCAATAACTTTTAGAAATTATTATAATTGTTTGATGAATAAGAAAGAAGAATATAGGAAAATGAATACAATAAGAAGTTATAAACATAACATATATAGTGAAGAAGTAAATAAAAAGGCATTAGGAGCCTTTGATGATAAGAGATTTATTTTAGATAATGGAATAGATTGTGTTCCATATGGATATTGTATGATAGAGTGTATAAAATAGATTATGTTTTAACGATGGGAAGATGGGTTAGGGTTTTTAAGGGCTACCGCTGCTTTTTCACAATATATAAATGGTTAAACCAAGTATTAATCAAACTAAAGAGTGGAGAAAATCTCAGTCTTGGTATATAAATGGAAAACATAATGAATGTGAAAAATATCAAATAAGTCTTATTGAAAAAATAACTAAAACAAAGGTAAATAAAACAAATAAGCGAATTAATTTAAAAACTAGTAAGTTAGAGGATGTAAAGAAAAAAATGAATATCCTTGAATGGACTGAAAACTTTGATGGTTATCAATTGAACAATGAAAAAACAATTTACTATAATCTCAAAATGATATGTGGCTCAGGAGGTGGTCAAACAAGAGCATTAAGAGAAGTTTATCATTTCGTAATGGCACAAATGGGGTATCTTAAAAAATATAAAGATTCAAATGTTTTGTTTGTCAATATTTTAGATGGGGATTATTGTGCAAAGAAAATTAAACTATTGAAGGAATTTGAGAATGAACAAATCTTTATAGGTTCAATGAGTGAGCTGTTCAATTCAATGAGGTTCAACCTCCAGGTTAAAAGGGGAGACAAATAAATATACCTTGGGATAAAAAGGGGATTTATTTTTAGGGAAAAAAAATATAAATCGCTGAAAATCCCCCATTCATTTACATGGGGAAAAGTGAGCCAGAATCAGTATTCTTACCCTACTCCTGTGAGCATGTACATGCACTTCGTTTTCAATGCAGATAGTGATAACAAAGTGATACATGTATTTTGTATTAGCACCTGCACATGAAAATCCAACGAGGTAACAGAAAGGAGGGGTACATTGTCATTGGTGAGCACGTGTTTGTCTTCGAAGGTATTACAGGGCTGGAGCAACTCAAGCATAATGTAATATACCTGTTATTCCATTATGAATAGTTTGTTCAGTCATCCCTTTGCCTAATAATTGCCCTGTAACATAAAGATGTGCACCCGTCTCATTTAACAAATGTATCGGGATTAATATCATTCTTGCCTTTATGTTCATGAGCAATACTTCAAGTTTCTGAAGGAAGCTCCGAAAACGAACCTCAAGACAATATTATCAGGCATCGATTTATTAATATGTCCATATGAATTATATTGCTGAAGAGGAATATCTTCAATGATGCATGTAATTCATAGGCTTACACAGTTCTATGATACATTTGTTCAACTTAGCTGTCTGAATCAGTGTATAGAACTCTGTTGCTACACAATTCCTCTTTGCATCTACAAGCGTCAGAACAGATAAAGTCGCCCTTTCGACATTTGCACCTCATGGTGCTACAGTTTGTCTTGCATCCGCATTTAGTGAATGTTAGAACTGCTTCAGGTGCAGGTAGAAATGTTGTCAGTTTTGGGACGAGATGGCCATTGTCATCCAATACCCATCCATTATTCATGAGTGACACAGTGAGATATTGATGAGTGGCATGTGTCCAGATGTAGGCTTGGTAATTGGCCTGTTTCATGTGATGTTTTAGCACTTCGATAGTTGGAGGGAGTTTTTTGCTGGTTTTGTTATGCTTTGCAAACAATTCAGAGCATACATCATCAATACAAGCCTCTGTTCTCCCGCAGTACATGATCGATACAAGAGACACATACGCTGCTTCAGTTTCAGCGTCCATTTGAGATGTTGTTTTTTCTGAAACCCTTCAAACGATCCATCAGTTCTGGGTGTGCTGACAGTTTTCATCCATCTCTCCTTTCCCATTCCACTGAATGCTGATGTGGAGTCACATCCATTGAATGCATGGATAGAGGGCAGCACAAGTGACACGTTTTCTCCCAGTTCCTGTATGCATTGGCATAAATCTCTTATTTTGACCTGTTCCCATCTTGAAGAACAGTTACTTTATTCCGGTTACTGGACAATATTGTAGACACATTGAAGCCACATCAGACTCCAAGCTCCACATGATGACTGTCCACACCCAGTGTTTGCTTTGCATGTGAAATGTGCAGAAACATCCGTGAATCTGCTTCTTCATGGTCAGCTCCGAGTTTGGGGACATCTTGATAGTCCCCTCGAACAATTCTCACTGCTCTTGTGACATCATGGAATCCACCCGAGAGGTATAGTTCAAAACCCTGCAGAAGTGTGTTCTCACACTTAATTATCCAATCTTGAAAAAGGAAGTTTGCTGTATTTGCTTTGTTCTTGGCATTAGACATCATCTTTATTCACCGTTTTGGGAGCGGAGTCAACCGTGTAGGGTTCCAAACCTCTTGCATCTGCACACTTCCTCTGTGAGCTCTCTCCCCTGACTTTATTGATTCTTGGTTAGAATAGTTATCACCAACTGATGCAGTGTATTTGCATCTCATTCCAAGAAAAACATACAACAACTGATCAGAAAGCTCACCAAATGTTTTGCAAGAAGCAGAGTCCATACATACCATCCGTAAGAGCATCATCAAGTCGACAACTCTAAGAGTTGGTACAGTAGATATGGGGAGGTCAACAGTGGCATGTCCTTTCTCTAACCATGTGAGGGATTTGCTTTCTTGTGTCCTTTTCATAGAGCCATCTAGATTGAATAGTATCAGTGGTACTGGTGCTAACTCGTGCTTCAAGAGGTTGGACATCTCAAGATAGACTGATGACGACAAGTTTACTGAATATTTGCCTGTCGATATTCATCATCTCAACTACCTGCTTCTTCTATGTTTTGACTGGTTTATTGACCAGCCTCGATAAAGCCTGTTTTTTTTGACTGGATCAATGAAGACCTGTTCTCCAGTTTGAATCATGCACACTGTTCATGGTTTATGTGAACATACATAATTCATTTGACTGGTACATAGTTATTGTGAGTTTACCACCAGAATAGCCACTGTAAACTGCATAGAATTGGGAAAAAGTGATCAAAATACCTCAAAAAACACCCAAACTTGACATGTAGGTCAATGTATGGGACCAAGCGGAAGAGGTGCATTAAAAATCAAAAAAAAAATAAAAAATTTGCACCACATTCAGAATCGACATCCTCCCAGGTACGTATTTGTCTATCAATATAGGCCTAGCTACTGGCAGCAATGAAAATGTTTGACCAGTCAAAGTAACCAGGACCCTCCAAAGTCAGGAGAGCAGCAGTTGAAATGGAAGCAATGGATTCTTCATTACCTCCACTACTGAAGGTGGACGGAGGTTATGTTTTCGTCCCTGTCTGTTTGTTAATTGCGAAATCCAAGATTCGCAAGTATATTGATTGGTTTGGTTTATTATTTTGTCTGTTTGTCTGGCTGTTTGTTTGCATGTCAATTGCTTACAGGCAATGCTGGATTTATGGTGGTGGAGGCCCCGCCCACACATGGGTGGTGGTGGCCCTTTCTGCCACCAACAATGAAGTAAGGCAGTGGTTTTCAACCTTTTCACTGGAGACACTCTAAACTCTTTTTCTTATTCTGTGGCACCCCGATTCAATTTTATAGGCGTGTCGTTGCCTTAAGAACATTGCAGGCTTCACAAGTTAAACAAGAAAAAGAGCAATCAGAGATTGCAGCCCCTCGCCAGGACTTGTTTTGTATGGTGTTTGTGTAATTTTGTGTGCTGGTGTTACGTAAATAGTCATAATTAGAACTGCCACTTTATAACAGCTGTCAGTGATCACCGGGTACCAAGACATCCCTCTTTGATGCAACCCCGCTTTGATTGGACACCTGACCTGGACCCATCATTTTTTTTTTATTATTATTCAATTGAATTTAGAATGGGATTAAAATAAATTCAATTCAAATCAAATGGAAGGCCAAATAAGTGCAGTCCTGCATTGGTGTCATCAGAAGGAACTCCAACAAGCAAAGATGAAGTCATCAGGAGGAACCTAGCTAGGATTCACATGTCAGCAGATACTACTCCACCATCAAACACATCCAGGCACAGCCAAGTGAGCCTTTTTCAAAAAAAGAACCCAGATCAAAAAAATTAAATAATGCTGGCTTCCAGACCATGCATCCGATCAAGTTGAAATTTAAACTTGTATTCCCCATCTCTACTATATCATATTTGTGAAGTTTCATGTCTGTTGATTCTTTAATTCTTTAATATTTTTACATTTTTTATTTAATAGAGAAAATGTTATTTTATATTTTCCTTCAATCCATTATGGCTACCAAACCATGTGAACTATCAATTATTCCTGAACAAACTTGTACACCCAAAGCTTGGGGAACATTTGTGTGAAGTTTCCCTTCGATCTGTCCAGCCGTTCTGGAGAAGATTTTTATGTGTTTAAGGGTAAATCTGAAGCCATTCCAGCGTTGCTTTGGCTGTATGCTTGGGGTCATTGTCCTGTTGGAACGTAAATCTTCACCACACTCTCAGGTATTTGCACTCTGAAACAGGTTCTCATCAAATATTTGCCGGCATTTGGCTCCATTCATTGTTTGCTATATCCTTAGAAGTGTCCCAGTCCCTGCCATGGAAAAGCATCACCATAGCATAATGCTGCCACCACCATGCTTCATGGTAGAGATGGTATTGTTACGAATCTGGCAGCCATTTGCAAACACAAACAGACAGCAGTCCCCGCAGTTCAGTTACTTCGAAAAGTATGTGTTTATAGTTAGGGCCCCATCCCCTATGTCTAACGGGAATTACATTTGTGCGCTGCGAAGTTTCTTTATAGTTAGTTTTTTTTTTTTACATCAATCTCCTTCACTTCTTCGCACCACCGACTCCATTGCCCACGTGTTTCTGGCTGAAGGCATGGGCGGAACCTCCATCTCATCATATTGAGGCTCCACTCCAAGGAAGGGCATGGAGCGTTTCCTCCAGCCAATGGGTGAAGGGCGAGCAGGGCCGAGGGGCTCCGGCCAATGGGAGGCCAGAGTGCCGGAAACTACTACAGAGCCTCTTCGGGGGGCGGGCCTCCGAGACGCCCCGACACACCCCCCGCGATGCCCCATCCAATCAGGAGGCGAGTGGGAGGGGAAGAAATCCCTTGGACCTCGCGAAAGGGAAGAGTAGAGTGGTCGTCAGGAGGAGAGTAGTGTTTTCATTGTGGCCATTGCTCTGTGTGTGCGTCGGAGCAGTGATCGTGGCCATTTCTTTGTCTGTCGCCGTGGTCATCCGCGAACGTGGTCTGCAGAAAGGTACCCAACCAAACCTTGACCCTCAGCTCACGTTCCCTCTCGAGCAGAAGGCTTCAATAAAGACCCGACGGGGTCCATTTCTTTTGGTGTGTGTGTGTGTGTGTGTGTGTGTGTGTGTGTGTGTGTGTGTGTGTGTGTGTGTGTGTGTGCGTGTGTGTGTGTGCGTGTGTGTGTGTGTGTGCGTGTGTGTGTGTGTGTGTGTGTGTGTGTGTGCGCGCGCGTCGCCAGTCTGTTCGGTAGAATTGTTTAAGTGTTTTCTTTTCATTGTACATTGCATTTTGTTCGTGATTAAGTCTGCTCTGTCTCCCTCCTTTATAAATAAACCCTCTTGTTAAATGTTCCAGTTCGTTGCCCGTGTTTTCTTCCATTGACCCAGCACAGTTCGTGCTTGAGAACCAGTAAGCCGATTGGGCTGTAAGTTGTCGTTTGGACCGACAGACGTTGGTAATTCCGCTCGGTTACACCGGACCGAGGTCACTAGAGCGACCCGGTTCGACAGTCCGCTGAGGGTGTGACTTCCCCGGTAATTTGACGACGTGGGTACTTAGGTATATTGAAATTTGGCTATTAACCCTACCCCACGCCGTCAGAGAATTGGCGATCACGGTCCTTAAGTGACCCGTGACCTTCGGAGTTGTCTGAGAGTCACGACCTAAATTCCGGGTGTTCGGTGGGAGATGGCTCTACTGCTCCACCTAGTGGTCGTTTATCGCCACCGAACCCCGGCCCACAACAGTATTAGATTTTTTAGTCTCATCAGATCACAGAATCTTTTGTCTCATGCTCCAAGTCTTTCATGTACCTTTTTGCAAACTCCAGGTGTGTTGTCATGTACTTTTTTCTCACGAATGGCTTCCGTCTGACCACTCTCCCACAAAGCATAGATTTGTGAAGTTCTGCAGAGATTGTTGTCCTTCTGGCAGGTTCTCCCATCTCAGCCAAGGAACTCTGTAGTTCTGTCAGAGTGGTCATTGGGTGCTTGATCACCTCGCTGACCTCGGTCCTTCTTGCTCAGTTTGGTCGGACGGCCAGCTCGAGGAAGAATCTGGGTAGTTTCATATTCTTTCCATTTCCTAATGATGGAGTTCACTGTGCTCTTGGGAACTTTTAACACACTAGAAATTGTTTTGTACCCTTCCCCAGATCTATGCCTCCTCACAATTCCATCTCGGAGTTCTACTGACTGTTCCATAGATTTCCCGGTACAGTTTCTGCTCTGAGATGCACTGTCAATTGTGGGACCTTATGCAGAAAGAAAGGTGTGTGAATTGGCCACAGGTGGACTCCACTCAAGTTGTGGAGACATCTCAAGGATGATTAAAGGAAATTGGATGCACCTGAGCTCAATTTGGAGTGTCATAGCAAAGGGGTTGAATACTTATTGACACAAGACATTTCAGCTTTTCATTTTTAATTAATTTGTAAAAATTAAAAAAAAACATGTTTTCATTTTGTCATTATGGGGTATTTTGTGTAGATCGGTGACAAAATATTTAAAGTTGATCCATTTTTAGCTCACCTGTTTGAAGAACAGAGAGCTATAGCGATACCCCCGGTGTGAGCGTGAGTGTCAGCGCCAGCCTCAGCGTGAAAATGTTAGTTTTGGTGCAAGTTATTTAGAATTTAGAAGCTTGCCATTCATTTAATATGTGTACTCGGATGCTGACATTTGGCATGGAGGTTCCTTTGGGGTATACTATTGGTGTAGTGAAGTTGAAATTAAAAAAGAATTTCAAATTTTGAAAAAATTTTGACCTGTTTTGAACTTAACTTTTTGTAGCACATCAACGTTAAAGTTTTTTCCTTTCTAATGTTTTTATCTACCACACTATTTTTTACTGATTACAATATACAAATACATATATTGCTTTAAAATTATTTGGATCAGACTTCACTGCAATGCTTTATAAAAAAATATTAATTATTCGACTAGTCTTTTAAAAACGATAAATGTATAAACAGGCGAGCATTGGGTGGCTTTGACACCAACTCTCGGGTAAATTCAAGGTGTAACATAAAATGTAACAAAAGTCGAGGGGTGTCTACTTTCTGAAGGCACTGTACATATATACAACATTTCATTGCTCTGCAAAAGCTATGTATCTGTGATGTAATTTTTTAAACCCCTTAAAATGAACAATGGAAGTGACAGTTATTCAAGGTGAGGACATAGCCAACTTTGGCATCATCCACATTCAAGGTATAAAATCAACTTGTGGTTAAATTAGACAATAAAATGTGATGAGCACAATTTGACAAAGTTGTCGAATTTAACCAAGGCTGGCTGGTGAGGTGCTCGTCCAGTCAGTAGGGTTTGCAGTTGGACTGTGGGCTCGATTAGCCATCTCAAACTGTGCCGAAGGCTGGCTGTGTACACTAGTCGAGCCAATAACATCTGCACCTCACAAACCTAATCATTTATTCAACAGTAATGGCCATTTGTAAAGCATTATAACAGTTAAAGGATGTTCTTAATTAGACTAATTCTACAACGCTATGCTTCACTTTATCTTAATAGCAAACCTCAAAATAGTTGTTACCTAAAGTAAGAACCTTTCAACCTGTAAGCAATTGATAGATTTTTCAGACTGCCTGGATCATCAGCTGGGCTCCATTATTCAGAGATTTTGAATCTTTCAGCCAAGATCCTCTCCAAACAGTCGGTCCACAAACTCAGCTGTGTCCAAGTTGTCAGTCAGTCAAGCCAAAAATGCAACACATAGAAATCACACTTTACAGTAACATCTCTCTTTCATGTGAGGCAAATAGTAGTATAAGGTCTAAGATGACTGATGTAAGCGATGAAAACTACTTTTTTTTGCATATTCTTTTCTGCAACGTCTCCAGGCAGAACGGTGTGAGATGGAACCTTTGAGTAATGACCAAGCAGAGATGGATGCGAGAGTACGTAAGATCACTTCACTACCCTCTTGTTTCAATATAAATTGGTTGGAGAGAAAACGAACCTCAAGTGTGTGGGGAAGGCAAATTGCAATGAGAGATTAAGGGAAGAGGGTGTGTGTGACATTGGATGTTAAAAATTGAATCTCACAAGCTATGTTCGATAAAATACAAAGCTTTTGATTCCACATTTGCGTGGGTAAGACAAGAGAAAGGTCCAATCATTATTCCTGTCCTTTTTGGTTCAATCTCATTTGCTGTAGTTCTATAGAAACATGCAATCCATTTTCCCTCCAGACTCTCTACCAAGACATAATACAAAAAAAGGGAACCAACTTGGAAACCTTCATCCAAATCTTCTCTTTGCGCAGCATTCCAAATCTCAAAAAAGGTTGTATAATCTCACTTTCCTTTCATTTTGACAACTTTTAACGGTATTCTTATAGTGACGAATGTTCAAGGAGTTTAACGATGTGGATAATTTCCTTTATCTGTGTGCTAACCGTCCTACCAACCGACCCACATCCAGTGATGCAATGCTATAAAGGCCTGAGCAACAACCCCTTGGATGTTGACATCAATAAAGAAGTGAAGAATAAAGATGTGAGGAAAACTCTCGTGGGCTTGGGTAAGATGCCTAACCAGTTTTGATTTTTTTTTTTTTCATTGGAATTTCAATTTTACCTCCAGCACCGAAGGTGAAGGAGGTTGTTTTCACCCCTCTCGGTCTGTTTGTTACTTGGTGAAAAAAGTTTGTCTGTCACACGATTTTTGCTCAGTTTTCAAGCAATCGTTCTGAAATTTTTGTGTGTGAAGGTGACTGGCCAAGGACAGCAAGGCTTAATTTTAGTGAAGATCCGCATCTAAGAATTTTTTAAAGTGATTCTTTACCATTGAGAAGAAGGGCCAAAAACGATATATAGCATGATATCTCAAAAGGTTATGGATGGATTCTGACGAAACTTGGTGGACAGGTTGGGTGTTTGACAAGAACCAATTGATTCGATTTTGGTGAAGATCCTAATCCGGATACGAGAATTTTTTAAGTGATTCTTCACCAATGAGAGAAGGGGCCAAAACTGTTTAGCATGAGATCTCAAAAAGTTGTGGACGAGTTATGACAAAACTAGGTGGACGAGATGGTTAGGTAACAAGACCAAGCCGATTAAATTTTGGTTCAGGTCCAGATTCAGATCCGACCTATCAGTGGCACACAAAATGTAGAGTATTCAGCCTGGCGGAGATATATGCTCTACCGAGTGCCGTTCTATTTCGCCAAGTGTCACTCTGAGTGATTGATTTTTCATTGGGTGGTCGCCAGACTACCCTTATTCTCAGGTTTTCCGTCTGTTGGATTCGCTATATATGCTAGATATCCCTTATTGTCGGGGTTTGTGTGTGTGTGTGTGTGTGTGTGTGTGTGTGTGTGTGTGTGTGTGTGTGTGTGTGTGTGTGTGTGTGTGTGTGTGTGTGTGTGTGTGTGTGTGTGTGTGTGTGTGTGTGTGTGTGTGTGTGTGTGTGTGTGTGTTTGTGTGTGTCTGCAACGCGAGGCTCCACAGCACAAACCAGTGAACTGATTTCGATGAAACTTTGCTAACATGTGCAGTATTTGTTGGGAATATGTGCGTTTGAATTTCGTTGCCAAGCAACCACCCGGTGCTGTGCAGCGGCCGAAAAACCGCGTACAGTATTTTCAATACTTGTCCTTCAGTTTTTAATGTAGAGAAGCGAGACTTCGGAATGAAACACTTCGAGATATTTAGAAAATTTTACTCGAGCCGATTTTTTGTTTGAGGTTTTATTTTTCAAATGGTAGTCCTTCAAAAATTGGGTGTCCATTCACCCTCATTTTTTATGAGCGGCTTAGTAAAGTGGGTGGAGCTTAGGGAAAGTGGACGTGGTTGATGAAAAGTGGGAGTGGTGTAGGAAAGTGGGCGTGGCTTATGGAAAGTGGGCGTGGCTTATGAAAAATATTGTCTGGCTCAGGAGGTGTGGTCAAACAAGAGCATTGAGAGAAGTTTATCGGGTTTTCCGTGTGTGTGTGTGTGTGTGTGTGTGTGTGTGTGTGTGTGTGTGTGTGTGTGTGTGTGTGTGTGTGTGTGTGTGCACCTGCAACGCAAGGCTCCACAGCACAAACCAGCAAACCTATAATTTATTGATTGACCGAAAATGATTCTCCACCCACACACCACCTCCAATTATTTATTTATTTGCCGAAAACTATTCCCCACCTACACACCACCTCCAATTTTTTATTTTATTTCCCGAAAATGATTCTACGACCCACACACCACCTTATTTATTTCTTTACCGTGAACGATTCCACGATCCACACACCACCTTCAATTATGTATTTATCAAAAACGATTCCACGATCCACACACCACCTTCAATTATTTATTTACCGAAAACGCTTCCACGACCCACACACCACCTCCAATTATTTATTTATTTTCCGTAAACAATTCCACCACCCACACACCACCTCCAATTATTTATTTATTTTCCGTAAACAATTCCACCACCTACATACCACCTCCAATTATCTATTTATTTAACATTTTGGATTCTCCTCCCGACACACCGCCTTTAATTATCTATTTATTTGCCGAAAACGATTCCCCACCCACACACACCTCCAATTATTTATTCAATACCGAAAACGATTCCACGATTCACATACCTTATTTATTTATTTACCGTAAACGATTCCACGACCCACACACCACCTTTAATTATTTATTTACCGAAAACGATTCCACGACCCACACTCCGCCTCCAATTATTTATTTATTTTCCGTAAACGATTCCACGATCCACACACCACCTATAATTATTTATATATTAACCGAAAAGATTCCATGACCCACACACCACCTCCAATTATCTATTTATTTAACATTTCGGATTCTCCTCCCGACACACCACCTTTAATTATTTATTTATTTGCCAAAAACGATTCCCCACCCACACACCACCTCCAATTATTGGATTCGCGAGATATCCCTTATTGTCGTGTTGTGTGTGTGTGTGTGTGTGTGTGTGTGTGTGTGTGTGTGTGTGTGTGTGTGTGTGTGTGTGTGTGTGTGTGTGTGTGTGTGTGTGTGTGTGTGTGTGTGTGTGTCTGCAATGCGAGGCTCCACAGCACAAACCAACGAACAGATTTCGATGAAACTTTGCCAACATGTGCAGTATTTGTTGGGAATGTGCGTGTTTAAATTTAGTTGCCAAGCAACTACCCGTTGCTGTGCAGTGGCCGAAAATCCGCATACAGTATTTTCAATACTTGTCCTTCAGTTTTGAATGTAGAGAAGCGAGACTTCTGAATTAAACACTTCGAGATATTTAGAAAATTTTACTCAAGCAGATTTTTGATTGAGGTTTTATTTTTCAAATGGTAGTCCTTCAAAAATTGGGTGTCTATTCACCGTCATTTTTTATGAGGGGCTTAGGAAAGTGGGCGGAGCTTAGGGAAAGTGGATGTGGTTGATGAAAAGTGGGAGTGGTGTAGGAAAGTGGGCGTGGCTTGTGGAAAGTGAGCATGGCTTATGAAAAATATTGTGTGGCTCAGGAGGTGTGGTCAAACAAGAGCATTGAGAAAAGTTTATTGGATTTTGTGTGTGCGCGTGTGTGTGTGTGTGTGTGTGTGTGTGTGTGTGTGTGTGTGTGTGTGTGTGTGTGTGTGTGTGTGTGTGTGTGTGTGTGTGTGTGTGTGTGTGTGTGTGTGTGTGTGTGTGTGTGTGTGTGTGTGTGTGTGTGTGTGCAACGTTGGGCTCCACAGCACAAAACAGCAAACCGATTATTTTTCAAATGGTAATCCTTCAAAAATAGCGTGTCGATTTACTGTCATTTTTTATGAGGAGTGCCAGTTGGCAAAATACACAATAGGAAAAATCTTGCCAGGCAGAGGAACAATTGTATGTGAACCAATATGTCTTGGCAATGAATCTTCGTCGGTGGATCGGTCAGAATGAAAAGCATCGTATCCAGCGCTTCGATCCTAGCGAATCCCTCGTCGCCTATCGGCTTGTCTGTATGTCTGTCTGTTTGTTTGTATGTAATGGACAGAAGAGTCAACCGATTTTGATGAAACTTGACGGATAGGTTCATACCAGGATCTAGTTGTATGCTTTTGAGCAGCGTTGCTATGGACGCCACCATTGCCAAGCAGCGGGACTGAAATTTTTGGAAAAATCCTAAAAAAAAAAATTCCCGAAAATCAAAAATCGGCTTCGTGCTTTTATGCGCACTATAATCAACCTCTTTATCAAAAATTTTCAGCCCGATCCGTCAAAAACTGTATCACTGGTATGCAATTATATAGCGACCACCCATGTCGCCTACCGGCTTGTTTGTTTGTTTGAATGTCTGTGTACAGGATATCTCAAAAAGTTGTGAACAGATCTGGGTGAAATTTTGTGGGTATGTTGGGTGTGTGACACAAACTGATTAGATTTTGGTGAAGATCTGGATTTGGATCTGACCACGATAAATTTTTTCAGTGATTCTTCACCATTGAGAGGTAGGGACAAAAACAATATATAGCATGATATTTCAAAAATGTAATGGGCCCGATATGTTCTCGTGGATCAGGCATTACGTGGCGGAGGTATGCGCTGCACCGAGTGCCCTTCAAGTTCCTTCTGGATTGTTTTTATGGCGCCAAAGTTTAATGTCAACTCTGATTTATAACTTGATTTCTTCAATCCTTTCTCCTTTGCAGCGGATTTTGCCAAAAGCCCCTCTGGATATTTTGCTGGCAAATTAAATGAAAACATCAAGGTGGGTTCTTATATACACATGATAATAAATGTATGATATTAAAATATAACTTCTGCTTTGGTCATGGTGTGTGAAAACACTGAACTGCCCACTACGAATCACTGTGTCAACTGCTCCACTGCTCCCCAGATGACAGTTTAGTCGTAAGGAGTCCTTTGTTTTGTTTTTCATAACTATGATGTGAGGAGTCCCACGATGATGAAACCAGAGCCTGCATTTTAATTTTATCTTCTTTCCCAGCGACACTTCAGAAACCTTGTTGACTGTGTAATGGATGCCTAAACTGGGTTGATCAGTGGCATGAATGTCCTGTACATCAGGATCCTTGCATCAAGTGTTATTGTGGCACATGGGTTCATAGCCTCATAACAGTTGTGTGTATATATAGCAGCATGGTATGCCATCACATTGTATGAAAATCAGTGTCAGTCATGTAGAAATGCATATATGTGTGTGTATATATATTGTTGCGGATTCGCGCCCGCCGGCGTGCGAGCGGCCACGTAACTCGAATCGCGGCACGTCGCCCACCGGACGGACAATCCCGTCGTGACCCTCTCGGACTAATGCCGGGAACTAGTCACGGGTGGGCCTTTCGGCCTCACCACGATCGTGCCAATCGGCCCCCCGCGTGGGATAGGGTTGCTCGCCAAATTCGACCTACCTAAGTACCCACACAGAGGGTAGACCGGGCGATCGCACCTCGCCGCAGGTCAACTTCGGTAACGGGCCACTTTAAGCGACCCGTTCCGTACTATCGGGATAACCGAGCGGTGTTATCGTCAACCTGGACGGTTCGATTAATTATCGGGCGTTTTAGCCCACGACCAACCCTTTACGTGAAGTAAGATGGAGATTCAATTAGAGAAAAGACGAAGCGAAACGGGAGAAACAGTTCAACATAAAGCACATTTATTTCGTGATGAACGGAAAGCACACATATACAATTACACCAAAAGCAAATGTAAAAGAAGGAGAAACACACAATAATACACAAAAAGCAAATGTAAAAGCAAAACACAATGCAGATTTACCACCGACTACCGAGCACACGGCAACACTTATACAGTTTTACTTCACAGACGGCGCCGACAACACATATACTCAAAGCAAAAGAAAAGGACCACCCTCAAGGATGATGGGGGGCAGACGGGCCTGGGGCCGAGACCGCGTCGGGCCTACCCGTCTGATGATGAGCCGCAAAGTGGTGGTGGCGCCCCGACTCCGCGGGCCTCGCGGACAGTGTCTGGAATGGGGTGGGAACGGGGCCCCCTTCTCGCACTATCTCAGCGCGGGGGGAAACAGGAGGGGGTTGTTGATGCTCGGGGGAAGGAGGATATCTCCCTGGCTCGGGTCCCGCGACGAGCGTCTCCACCATGACCTCGGTCGCGTTGCCGGCCTCTCCTCTCCGCAGCTCCCCAACTCTGACACGAGCACCCCCTCGACCGCCTTCGCCGCCGCCACCTCTCCAACTCTCCACAGCTCCGTCCAACTGCTCTCTTGACTGGCTCTTCCCAACTCAGCTCGGAACTCCACTTGACTGACTCAACTACGAGCGAACGCGGCCCTTTATAGCCCCCGTGGCTTCGCTCCTTCACCTTCGACCCTTTACCTCTGGCTGGCTCCCCATTGGACAGAAGAAAAGTGGGCGTGAATGCTTTTTGATCTGCGAATCTGCATATAGCGACCACACTCCGACGCACCTGGAGGCGGGGCCAAATCGCCCCACGCTCGCCGATAGGACGGAACAGAAGTGGGCGTGAGTCGTTTTTGATCCGTTTTCTTCGGAAAGGCTGTGGTTTCTGCACCCGCTGCTCGGTGCGCGCCCTGCACGAGTCCAGTATCGGTGCCCACAAGCGGCGCGGGAATGACAGTGATGCGATGGTTGCGAGGGCGAGTTGTGACGGTAAAGGTCGTGGCTGTTGTTGTGAAGCGGCGTTGCGGTTGGTGGTTGTTGTGTGATGGCTGGTGAGACGTGGTTGGTGGTGGTAGTAATGGTAGTAATGGCGGCTGGTCCAAAATAAAGATAGTAAAAGAAAAACGGCGATCTAGAGGGGTCGCAGCCCGAATGAATGACATTTATTCCCTCTAAACAACGGGTTTGGGCCTAACTACACATATACTTACAGAGATAACTCACCTAAGGGACCTGAATGGTGGTTTGCGAATTTCGTCAACCACAACACTACCCCCTCCCCTTTTTACAGACTCGTCCCGAGTCGTCAAATTTTCGTGTGCCATCATGTGTAGTTTTCCCCTAGTACATTTTACCTACGGATCCCTGAGTGCGACATTCATGGTATTCGTGTCCCCAAAATAAATAACCTGAGGGCTCAGTAACTACCTAAACAAACCCACTCACACGGACGACTTAAATAAAATTGCCGGCGCTAAGACAGACATGCCGGGGGCGCACTCATATGTACAGTACATCTTACCTTGACTTACAAATTTTACACTAAACCATGGCCCAGGATCACTGAACTCTGCAAAAAGAAAGCAGTTAGCAGGGAGCCAGGCTGCTCGCATGCAGTCTCTGACTCAAACAATGCAGGTGACAGGGAACGTGGCCGGCTGCTCACACGCAGTCCAAGGCCTTCCCTTTTGAACTGAACGCAGTGAACCACAACGGTGCATGGGCTGCACAAACGCAGTCTCCGTGCCAGCTCAAGTGGCACACGCAATGAACACAACGAATGGAGGGATGAATGGATGGACGCAAACACGGTGCACAGGCCGCCACTGCAGGCCCGTGTTGCAGCTGCCAACAGGGCAGTTCTCGCAGCTTGCAAACTGTTGCCTTGCGGATCCTGGCGCACATGGAAATGAACAGGGGGGGCAAAGCAAAAATTGAACGGAGCTGGTGAACAGGGGCAGTGGGCATGGCATGGCAAAGGCAGCAGGCAAACACAGCCCGCAGAAGAAGGCCGCTGCAGGCAAACACAGCCGGCAGATGAACTGGCCGGCACAGGCCTTGAAGCACAGCAGCTGCAGACGATCCAGCCGGCACAGGCCTTGCAGCAAAACAACAGCTGCCGATGAAGTGGGCCGGCCTTTGCCTTGCAGCAACGCAGCCAGCAGATGAAGCTGGCCAGCCTTTGCCGTTCAGTGGAGGTTGGTGGAGGGAGTGCGGTGGTGCTGGCCACTCGGAAGGCGGGCTCGGACCTACTCTACGGTCTCCCTCCCAACCTATCGCCTTTGCCTGTCACTGTCTATACCCACTCCCTTAATTTGTCAAACCCCAATTTAGCCCCAACTTATTTTTTTGTTGTTTTTATGTTTACTTCCCCACTATAAATCGTCCCCTAACCCCCTTTATCGTCTTTGTTCGGCTAACCTATCCTGTCACCTAGCCTACTCTCAACCCCTACATTCCCTTCCCGGAGGGGAATAAGGGAGAGCTAGCGTCCTGTGTCGAGGCCCAACGAAGCCTCAGAATGGTCTCCCCAGACTTCAGCGATCTATAACACAAAGTGGGTCCAGCGGCCCACAACGAGAGTGAAGGGATGGATGGTGCGGAGGGGTACACTTCCTATCTACCCTAACCATTAACCTATTAAACTACCCCGGGGCTTTCAACAAGCGCCTCTCGCTTAAACTATTGGTTCTAACAACTCAGATTCCCGTCGCCCGTGTTTGTGTCGTCACAATTTCGGGCCTCGCCCTCCAATTTTCTCTCCGTGCCCTCACACGGTCTCATGGCTGGGACACGTGGCTCCCTTTGGCAGGCACGACCCTCTGCCGAATCTCCCGCTATGGCACCCCCGGGCACTACACTGCCTCCGAGCCTACCAGCTCCCTAACACCGGGGAGTGCCCCCCATGGCACCTCCCCTGAAACGCACACGTGGCAGGCTGGCTTCCCAGGCCCCTTTCCGAGGGTCACCCGTGCCCACAACACTGCCCACGCGGCTAATGGCGCCCCGGGCCCCCGCACCAAGCAGGCGCACCCGTGCCCACTACGCTATCCCGGCCCCCCATGGGCCCTTGGCCTACTACGGCCGACTAGCCTGGTGCCCGGGGTACCCACTCAGCGATACTCACCTTTCGCCACCACGCTCCCAGCCTGTCAACAGGGCTCCTGCACCCCTCCAAATGGGTTTCGAGCCTACTTCCCCACCAACAACAAAACGACTTCCATATTTGTTAATTTGACTAACTCACTAACTCAGTCTACACTGACCCCGGGGTCCCTTGGGCGGGAGTCACTCCTCCCCCCAATCACTCATCGCACCATGCATTCCACATTCGCTCCACACACACAGACCCGCTGGCCTCACTCACTCAACATGTACTCACCTCACAACTTTTCAACACACACACCGCTGAACTCTGCCATCCTTCTAACTACCTCCCCAAACTAACTCGTGCTCCCACGTCGTCCCTTAAACTATAGCACGTTCCATTTAACACTACGTAGCTCAACTACGTCCCCTCTACACATTCACAAGTCTGTCACTGTCTCCTAAATCAAAAAATCATTTTATTTCCCAACCTAAATCTGGCTACAATCCCTCTAACTAATCCATTCCACGGGCCCCATGAGGACTTACCCCTGCCCCATGGAGCCGGTCTAGCTAAGCTAACCCTTCCCCCGAACTAGTTTCCATCCTGTGCCCTGCTCAAGGGGGTCTTCCACCCCTTGCCAGGGAATCCTGTGCACTCGAAAGTGAGGCTTGCTTTTTTTTTTTTTCCATGCGCAGCACCAGCGCGGCAACTTGCAGCTCACGCACTTTGCACCTGCCCGTGACGTCATGCAGCTGCACGTGTACCTCGTACCTCCTTGGACGGTACCATCCGGCAGGGATACCCCTCCTGCCGGATTCCAACCCCACGTGCAGCCATGGCGTCACCGTGCGCATAAAAAAAACACAAGCCCCACGTCTCGAGGGGTTCCCCACGCGAACACATGTGCTTTGCCCGTTGGAGCTTAACACACACGCCCGCGTGGAGAACCCGTCCGGTCCAAATCCGTAATCCTGCCTAAACTTTGTCCGTCCGCGGGATCGGCAAATCCACCGCGTGCGTTTCCGGACCGGGACTTCACTCTCGCAAGCGAGCACGTGGGGGCCTCGTGCGTTGCACAGCACGGACCTCGTGCTCACTGCTGGGTGAACCCGGCACGTTCCCCGAAACAACTACAGCCGCCACCCGGCTTTCTTTCCTCACATGTCGCCGTCGTCGCCATTCGACACACGCACTCCCGCGTGTTACGACGCTAACACACCTCACCATTAAACTCACACTGGGAGACGCGGCTGCATGTTCACACATGCCGACCGACATCTCCCTTACATACCGCTCTCTCACACACACGGTCTCCCTTGCACTCGGCCGTTCACTCACGCATGCTACCTCCCTCGCACACGTGGCTCCACGCACTCGCGGCCTTTCACTCACTCGTGCCATATCCCTCACACAAACCATATCACTCACACACGCGGGGGCACTCGCCCGCGGTCCCTCACTCATACTGGCCGTTTCACTCACACACACGGCCTCTTCCACTTGCGGTTCCCCTTTTACACACGGCGTGCTGGGAAGCACGTACTCCGGCACAATCGCCACCACACCACTCACACACGGGGTCGCTTCCACACACGGGGACGCACTCACACCTTGCACCACACACACAGGGACAACCACACTGGGGATTCGTGTCCCCACAAGGGTCTCCGGGGCCTCTATACCCCCCAAGCTCTCCGTGCACCTGTCCACAGCACTCCTCCCCTCGACCTCGCAAAGCACGACCGAACCCACCTGGTCGTGACTCGCCTCAAGGGGGCATACTCGCTCCCCTCGTTCCTGGAGGAGGCCATCCCGCTGCTCGCACTGGGTCTCTACCCAGTCCACCAGCTCACCCCCATTATCCTCCACTACCTCCGTGTGTGTGTGTGCGTCACTAACCTTGTCCAATTCACCCTCTATCTCCCGTGTCTCTATACATTTTATTCTTTCTGTCGTCTCCTCGTGTCTATTGGTCTCTGCTTCTTTCTGGCGTCTTTCCCTTATCTTTATGTAGGTCAACCTTGCTTTCTCCTTAAGTTGCTCCCGTCCTTCCCTGTTTTTCACTCCTTGCTCTTTCACGATCTCTGCGTACCTCCTCCTTGCTTTCCGTCTTAATTGTTCTTTTCTCTCCCTCCCAATTACTTTCACCTCGTCTCTTGTCTCCCGTGTCTCTATACATTTTCTCTCCTTGTTCCTTATTTCTGTCTCTTCCTGGTTCCTTTTTCCTTCCCATCTGAGTCGTTCTTTCTCTCTGAGCCCCATTAGCTGTTCGTTCTCCCTCCGGAGCTCCTCAATCTCCGTTGACTCCAATCTCGCTCTCCGTTTTAGTTGTTCAATTTCACACTCATATAGTTGTTGTTTTCTCTCCCACTGTTCCTCCTGCTCTTTGTTTTCCAATCTCATTGTTTCTTTCAATTGGCTCATTTCCTTCCTGTGTTTCATTCGCTGTTCTCTCACTACTCTTCCTCGTTTCCTCTCCTGTCCTTCCTTCTCCAGTTTCATGGTTTTCTTCATTTTGTTAATCTCCTTTTTGTGTTTCATTTGCTGCTGTCTAATTACTCTTCCTCGTTTCCTCTCCTGTCTTTCCTTATCCAGTTTCATGGATTTCTTCATTTGGTTCATCTCCATTTTGTGTTTCATTCGCTGTTCTTTGTCTATCTCCTCGTACTCCAGCCTCAGCTTTTCTTTCAATTGGTCAACCTCAGATTCATGTTCTTTTTGTTTTCTATTCCATTGTTCCTCTCGTTCTTCCCTCTCCAATCTCCTTGTGTCCTTCAATCTCCTGATTTCTCCTTCCTGTTTCATTCCTTGCTCCTTCAACTTCTCCTCGTATTCCAACCTATTTTTTTCCTTTTGTCGTTCAGTTTCAAATTCATACTCTTTCAGTTTTTTATTCCACTGTCTCTCTTGTCCCTCGTTCTGCAATCTCATCGTTTCCTTCAATTGACGGATTTCTTTCTCCTGTCTCATTCCTTGTTCTTTGTATTTCCTATTCCACTGTCTTCCTTGTTCCTCATTCTGCAATCTCGTTATTTCTTTCAGTTGGCTGACTTCCTTCTCTTGTCTCATTCCTTGTTCTTTGTATTTCCTATTCCACTGTCTTCCTTGTTCCTCATTCTGCAATCTCGTTATTTCTTTCAGTTGGCTGACTTCCTTCTCCTGTCTTATTTGTTCTTCCTTCATTACTCTTTTTTGCATCTCATTCTGCAATCTCGTGGTTTCCTTCAGTTGGCTGATTTCCTTCTCCTGTCTCATTCCTTGTTCTTTCAGTAATCTTTCTTGTTCCTCATTCCTTAATCTGCCCTTCGCTTCCAGCTGTTCGATCTGTACAGTGTGGTTCCTTAACGTTTCATTCTCTGTTGTCGTTCTTTCTTCTCTCACCATCCTCAACTCGTTTTGTAATTCCCTCTCTTTGTTTTGGTGTTTCTGGAACTCAGAAGCTTTCTTTTCTAATTCCTTTCTCATCTCCGCACACTCCAACTTTGCTTTGGCTTCTAATTGTTCAATCTGCTCAGTGTGGTTCCTTAACGCTTCATTCTCTGTTGTCTTCCTTTCCTCTTTTAACATCCTCAGTTCGTCTTGTAATCCTCTTTCTTTGTTTTCGTGTTTCAGTATCACAGAAGTTTTTGTTGCCAATTCCTTTCTCAATTTGCATGCTTCTTCACTCATTTCATCTCTTCTTTCCACCGCTTCACTCCTTAATTCGTCCCTTTTTTTACTGTATTCATTTAGTTTTTTCTGCCATTCCTTTCCCATTCTTATCTCCCCTTCCAGGATTTCTCTTTTAAACTGGCTTGCCCTTACCTCTCGCTTCAGTAGTTCCAATTCCCCATCTTGTTCGCGTTTTTCCTTTTCGAGCTTTGTTTCCCTTTCTCCTTCCTCCCTCAATTCTCCCTGCAGTTCTTCGAACTGTTCTGACTTTTCCAGCAATTCCTCCGCCCTTTCCTCGAGCTGTCTCTCTCCTCTTTTTATCTTCCATTCTAGGCTTTCTCTTTCCTGATTGCCTGTTCTTATCTCTTCCTTCAATTGTTCCAACTCCCCATCGTGTTCACATTTTTTCTCTTCCAACTGTATTTCCCTCACTCTCCCCTCTAGTTCTTTGAACCG
>NC_140970.1:29333877-29476377 GCF_056783735.1 Eptatretus burgeri | reverse complement strand
CGGAACCGTCAAAGCAAAAAGCCTCCTCTCGAGCCAGGCTGCAGCCGAAGCTCACTGAGCCAGCCGAAGCTAAAAGCTTCCGAAGGCCTCAACTCTAACCCAAGCCAAACAGGACCTGAAGGTCTGCTGAACGACTTCTCTCTGCCGAAGCAAAAAGCTAACCAAGAACAAAGAAAAGATCTCGTCCTTATCCTTCTCCGCCCTTCCCCTGATCCCGGCGTGACTCATGCCCTCGTGCTCCATCCCCCCGCTCAACCACGGGTGGGAGGGAGTTGTTGACATCGAGTCACGGGACGGCAGGGTTCTTCCTCTTCGCAGAAGCATGGGATGTCTCCATTGTTCGTTCCCTAACTATTAAATCGATCTGCAGTGCATCTCATCGATTTCTGAACATTTAAACAATGAAAGGTGAGCAATCTAGGGAACAAGCACTTATCGACATAGCTGACTAAAGGAACCTGTATGTTGTGTGCAATCGAATTCCCAAATTCGTAACAATATTTAACACAATCACCCCTCTCACACCCCCCCCCCCCCAGGGCGGGAATAGTCACGTGATGAACCGTATCATGGTGTCTCGCTGTGAGGTTGATATGCTGAACATCAGGAAAGAATACAAGATCAAATATGGACAGTCATTGAAAGAGGCACTGACTGTAAGTAACGGTGTTATGATGTGTTCCAACAACAGGTTGATTTACACAGGTCTCCAAGAAACCAAAATCCACCTAATGTAAAGCAGCTCAAATATGAATTCTTCACATTCCTTTTTGTTTGATCTCGATTATTAATGCAAAAACATTTCACAGGCAAGGTGATTAATTAATGTGCGTGCCATCCCTCGGATGGACGTTAAAAGGGCGTCCCGTCTGCCAGCATTCGTTTGTGGACATTAAAGATCCCATGGTGTTCTTCACAAAGAGGAGGCGAGCTATCGCGGCACCCTGAACAAGTTCCAAATTTCTTCCCAAACCAGCAAGAGGGCATTGCATCAGCGGCACAGTTTCACCCCAGCCATTTTTGCTACCCTGAAGCCTTGTGTTCCACACAAACAAAGAAGAACTAGAACGGGCACTCAGAGCGCATACCTTCGCCGCCACTACTTTTTTTGTTCTTGGTATGAGTGTGGGGAACTGGTTTCTTATGAATGGTCTTATGACACAAACCACATATCTATAATGTCATGACCCCCCCCGACTTTCGGGGGCTACGGACTAAACAACAATCAACTTACGTCGTTTTGGCGAGTCTTCACTCGCAAGCTCGGTGAATACAACGTTTCAACAAGAGAAGGTAATCTCGTTCGATGCTGGTTTCATGCAAATCGGATAAGAATTGACTGAGTTATGCCGAAAACCGCATATTTTTCAAGGGCGTGACCCCCGCCCGACATTTTACCCCAACCGGTGACATGTGTTATGACGTCATTGTGTCACAAGATTGGGCATTAAATTCTGAACATTTTGGTGGTGGGTTCATGTAAAGCGGACAAGAATTGACCGCGTTATGGCAAAAACCGCATATTTTTCAAGGTCGTGACCCCCCCTGACCTTTGAACCCTAACCGGTAACAAGAGTATGGGCGTCATTGTGTCATATTGCATATCACAAGATGAGGCGTTGAATTCTGAACATTTTGGTGTTAGTTGCATGCAAATTGAATAAAAATTGACCGTGTTATCGTAAAAAGACGATTTTGACCTTTTCGTGACCTTGACCTTTGACCCGAACGATCCCAAAATCTAATCGAATGCTTCCTGGCTAATAACCAATCATCCCACCAAATTTCATGAAATTCGGTTTAATACTTTTTGAGTTATACGAATCACAAGATTACAAATAAATAAATAAATACGCGCTGACCAAAACATAACCTTTCGCAGAATGTGAAGGTAATAATGTAAAAACATTGACTTTAACCACTTTTGTTCAAGCTCGGTGAAACGACCACAATGCTCAGTGTATTTGGTACAACCAAATGTATGAGAGGGGTTGAAACTTAACCAGTAATTTTTTGTTCTTACCAGTTGTGGGTGCTTGGATCCAAGAATCACGGATTGCTTTGTTTGTTCATTTTGTGAAAATGACAGCAAAAGTAAATACCCAGAATGCTCAGACTGCTTTGAGCAGTGTATCATTGTGGAAAGAAGTCTCTGAGAAACAAAATTGTCAAACCATTTGAGTGCAGCAAAGGGTTTCAAAATGGATGTGAATCGGTTAAAGTGAACATTAGAAATGTCACACTCGTGGAAATAATTATTGCCCCATTTATTGACGTATGCAAACGGATTTCAATTTCACATTCTCAGTTGTATCAAAAGAGATCGATTGCAAAACCATCCTCGAAATGGTGGTCATGCAATATTGAAAAACTGTTGCATCATCTTTCCAAATAAAAAGACAGTAAGGTGCATTTCTTGTGAAGTTGGTTATCTTCCATGAATGGTCCAAATCACCTTGTGGATGTGTTCCTCCATGACGAAGTCTGCAGATGAAGGAAGAAATGCTACTCCTCGATTATTGCAAAATTGTAAGGATCATACCTGATGCAATTTCTCGGTTGGCTCTTCTTTCTTTTGTAGTGTTTGAAGGCCATGTTAGATCACAAATTAAGGTCACATTAGAGAACTTGTGAGAGAGATAAGTAGAAAAGAGGCAGATGCTTCTAACTTAAGTTGTGGTGTAAAATGATTTCAGGGTATATGACCTTTTGACCTGTTGAATGCAAAATTGAACCCTTTCAGTCTATACTTGTGCTTAGTGTGGTTGAAATACCTGCAGTGGTTCACAAGTTATTGTGGGAACAAAAAGGTGTTGACGGACAGAATAATGCCTCTGATCTTCGGTGGCAGAGGCATAAAAAAAAGTTTCCCTTTGTACTGTTTTATCAGGTTTGCAGAACCATTTGAACTCACTGTGTTGCAGGCCATGTCATGGGGAAACTTAGCTAAATATAGCATAACAATTGTGCATTTTGTGAGGAAAGCACCAAATTTGGCACACTAGTAGCCTTTCATATTATGAACAGATTTGGATATTGGGCCATCTCAAAATTTTTGATGGCAGTGGTAAATGGCTGCCACAGCCATCAGTGGCTGAATTTGAGATGGCCCAATATCCAAATCTGTTCATAATATCATCGGCTACTAGTGTGCCACATTTGGTGCTTTCCTCACAAAATGCACAATTGTTATGCTAAGTTGCCCCACTAGTGGGGCAACTTAGCTAAATATAGCATAACAGTTGTGCATTTTGTGAGGAAAGCACCAAATTTGGCACACTAGTAGCCGATGATATTATGAACAGATTTGGATATTGGGCCATCTCAAATTCAGCCGCTGATGGCTGTGGCAGCCATTTTCCACTGCCATCAAAAATTTTGAGATGGCCCAATATCCAAATCTGTTCATAATATGAAAGGCTACTAGTGTGCCAAATTTGGTGCTTTCCTCACAAAATGCACAATTGTTATGCTAAGTTGCCCCACTAATGTGCCATTTTGATTGTACAACAACCATTGTATTTCATGGATTCTTTGCAGAAATGCAGCAAAGGTGACCACCAGGCCATCCTGTTGGCATTGTGTGGAGACGACGACTGAAAACCAAACCATAAATGGCTGTCTTTTTAAAAACATAACATTGCTTTGTTACTTTCCTACTTTGCTTCTCCCCAACCCCCAACCCCCACCCCACACCAACCTGGGTCTGCAGTAACACTTGGTTCACCTGTTATCAGAGATGACTGTTTCAAGAAGGATGTTTGGTGAATTCAAACAATAATAACCCTTGGTTCACCTGTTATCAGAGATGACTGTTTCAAGAAGGATGTTTGGTGAATTTAAACAATAAAAAAATTTTTAGCAAGTCATTTTGGTGTTTTATATTCCCCAAAAAAACAACTTGTGCATTTCTCTGCAGAACCTGGTTGTCTCATGGTCACCATGTCCTTGCTTCAAGCATGACTGTCATGAAAAATAGCTCCACAAAGCGGGCGTAATTCCTCAGCCCATGCATTTTAAAAGGAAGCAGTGATATCACGATGATGCAGTCAGTTAGAGCACGTTGGACGTCATATCGAAAATCAGACGTCAAGATGGCTACCGTGGCAGCAAGTGAAAATCGCAGCGCACCCATTTTTGAAAGGAACCTTCCTCTACTCAACTCCAACACACACACACACACACACACACACACACACACACACACACACACACACACACACACACACACACACACACACACAGACACACTGCAAAAATGGATTTAATCGGACAAGGCGTTCTCGAAATCGACAGAAACCAATTTCAAGATGGCTGCCATGGCGGCCACAATGAAAATCGCAGCGCACCCATTTTCGAAAGGAACCTTCCTCTACTCAACCAACACACCCTGCAAAAATGGATTTAATTGGACAAGGCGTTCTCAAAATCGACGGAAACCAATTTCAAGATGGCTGCCATGGAGGCCACATTGAAAATCGCAGTTGGCCCATTTTCGAAAGGAACCTTCCTCTATTCAACCCCAACATACCCTGCAAAAATGGATTTAATCGGACAAGGCGTTCTCGAAATAGGTGGAAACCAATTTCAAGATGGCTGCCATGGAAGCCACATTGAAAATCGCAGCATGCCCATTTTCGAAAGAAACCTTCCTCTACTCAACCCCAACATACCCTGCAAAAATGGATTTAATCGGACAAGGCGTTCTCCTCGAAATTGACGGAAACCAAAAGTTGACAGACGCCCGCCGGACAACGCCTGACGACAATACCCCTTTTTCAGCCCAATTCGGGCTGAGGGATAAAAAGCAGATTATATCTACATATATATATATATATATATATATATATATATATATATATATATATATATATTTTTTTTTTTAATCATTGATAAACCATGCAGGTCTGGTATTGGATAGGGCAGCTGTTCACTTCAGCTTTCTTCAATTTATATGGGCTGCAGTGAGAACATTTTGCCAATTCTTATCTGGATCATTTCAAATATAGACAAAGAAAAGCCAATAAGCTTAATTTTGACCTTTCAACCATGAATAATTCTGAAAAATACTCTGCTACAAAATGTTTGTACAAATCCCGATTGGCAGTATGAAGGCATCTTCATCCCAATTCTCTTATAAACTCAAATACAAAGGAATAGCACAATGGGATTGTTCATGTTTCACCTTTGACTCCTTAACATAGCAATAGGGACATGTCAACTTGTTGTATTGGACCAATGTACATCCATGCTGCATTTTAAGATTGGCTCAAATATGAAGGAATGGTGTACGATTGTATTTTTTAGAAAGAGAAACAGAATACAGTAATCAACATGTTCCCCCTTCCTGTGGAACATACGAGAGGAGACAGAACTAGTTATCTGTGAGCACAAAGCAATCAACGGTATGCCTCCCCCAGCATCCGCAATCAAATGATGGCTCCATTTTTTTCAGACCGCCATATGACTGACCTTCAACATTTATAGAGATAGAGTGTAAATGAAGAAAATGTGTCCACATCTATAATTTATTAATAAAATTCAACATCCTGAAAAGCAGAGGAAAATTATTCAAGTTGTGATCAAAAACATGCTTTTTGTTATGAAGTCACAAACCGAAAAAATAGGTCAAGGACACTAATTGAATCCGATGTACACAACTTCAGTACAGGTATGCTATTGTTGCGGATTCGCGCCCGCCGGCGTGCGAGCGGCCACGAAACTCGAATCGCGGCACGTCGCCCACCGGACGGACAATCCCGTCGTGACCCTCTCGGACTAACGCCGGGAACTAGTCACGGGTGGGCCTTTCGGCCTCACCACGATCGTGCCAATCGGCCCCCCGCGTGGGATAGGGTTGCTCGCCAAATTCGACCTACCTAAGTACCCACACGGAGGGTAGACCGGGCGATCGCACCTCGCCGCAGGTCGACTTCGGACACGGGCCACTTTAAGCGACCCGTTCCGTACTATTGGGATAACCGAGCGGTGTTATCGTCAACCTCGACGGTTCGATTAATTATTGGGCGTATTTAGCCCACGACCAACCCTTTACGTGAAGTAAGATGGAGATTCAATAAAGGAAAAGACGAAGCGAAATGGGAAAAACAGTTCAACATAAAGCACATTTATTCCGCGGCAAACGGAAAGCACACATATACAATTATACACCAAAAGCAAATGTAAAAGTAGAAGAAACACAACAATTCTGCACAAAAAGCAAATGCAACAATGCAGATCGACTACCGAGCACACGGCAACACTTGTACAGTTTTACTTCACAGATGGCGTCGACAACACATATACTCAAAGCAAAAGAAAAAGGGACCACCCTCAACTACAAGGGGGTAGGCGGGCCTGGGGCCGAGACCGCGTCGAGCCTACCCGTCTGGTGATGAGCCGCAAAATGGCGGTGGCGCCCCGACTCCGCGGGCCTCGCTGGCACTGCCTGGAATGGGGTGGGAACGGGGCCCCCTTCTCACACTATCTCAGCGCGGGGGGAAACAGGAGGGGGTTGTTGATGCTCGGGGGAATGAGGATATCTCGCTGGCTTGGGTCCCGCAACGAGCGACTCCACCGCGACCTCGGTCGCGTTACCGGCCTCCCCTCTCCGCAACTCCCCGACTCTGACACGAGCGCCCTCTCGACTGCCTTCGCCGCCGCCACAACTCTCCAACTCTCCCACTCTCCTCAACTCCGTCCAACTGCGATTCAGAAACTCTTTTTCTCTCCCGATTCAGAAACTCCCTCAACAACTGCGATTCAGCGAGCGAACGCGGCCCTTTATAGCCCCCGGGGCTTCGCTCCTTCACCTTCGACCCTTCACCTCTGGCTGCCTCCCCATTGGACAAAGGAAAAGTGGGCGTGAATGATTTTTGATCCGCGAATCTGCATATAGCGATTATACTCCGACGCACCTGGAAGCGGGGCCAAATCGCCCCACGCTCGCTGATAGGACGGAACAGAAGTGGGCGTGAATCGTTCTTGATCCGATTTCTCGGAAAGGCTGGTGTTTTTGCACCCGCTGCTCGGTGCGCGCCCGTTACGAGTCCAGGATCGGTGCCCACAAGCGGCGCGGGAATGGCGGTGATGCGATGGTTGCGAGAGCGAGATGTGACGGTAAAGGTCGTGGCTGTTGTTGTGAAGCGGCGTTGCGGTTGGTGGTTGTTGTGTGATGGCTGTTGAGACGTGGTTGGTGGTGGTTGTGGTGGTAGTAATGGCGGCCGGTCCAAAATAAAGATAGTAAAAGAAAAACGGCTATCTAAAAGGGTCGCAGCCCGAATGAATGACATTTATTCCCTCTAAACAACGGGTTTGGGCCTAACTACACATATACTTAGAGATATCTCACCTAAGGGACCTGAATGGTGGTTTGCGAATTTCGTCAACCACAACACTACCCCCTCCCCTTTTTACAGACTCGTCCCGAGTCGTCAAATTTTCGTGTGCCATCATGTGTAGTTTTCCCTTAGTACATTTTACCTACGGATCCCTGAGTGCGACATTCATGGTATTCGTGTCCCCAAAATAAATAACCTGAGGGCTGAGTAACTACCTAAACAAACTCATTCACACGGACGACTTAAATAAAATTGCCGGCGCTAGGACAGACATGCCGGGGGCGCACTCATATTTACAGTACATCTTAACCTTAACTTACAAATTTTACACTAAACCATGGCCCAGGATCAATGGACTCTGCAAAAAGAAAGCAGTTAGCAGTTAGCAGGGAGCCAGGCTGCTCGCACGCAGTCTCTGGCTCAAACAATGCAGGTGACAGGGAACGTGGCCGGCTGCTCACACGCAGTCCAAGGCCTTCCCTTTTGAACTGAACGAAGTGAACCACAACGGTGCATGGGCTGCACAAACACAGTCTCCGTGCCAGCTCAAGTTGCACACGCAATGAGCACAACGGATGGATGGATGGACACAAACATGGTGCACGGGCTGCCACTGCAGGCCCGTGTTGTAGCTGCCAACAGGGCAGTTCTCGCAGCTTGCAAACTGTTGCTTTCTGATCCTGGCGCACATGGAAATGAACAGGGGGGGGGGGGGGGCAAAGCAAAAATTGAACGGGGCTGGTGAACAGGGGCAGTGGGCATGGCATGGCAAAGGTGATCAGGCAACCACAGCCTGCAGAACAAGGCCGCTGCAGGCAAACACAGCCGGCAGATGAACTGGCCGGCACAGGTCTTGCAGAAAACAGCTGCAGCCGATCCAGCCGGCACAGGCCTTGCAGCAAAACAACAGCTGCCGATGAAGCTGGCCAGCCTTCGCCGTTCAGTGGAGGTTGGTGGAGGGAGTGCGGTGGTGCTGGCCACTCGGAAGGCGGGCTCGGAACTACTCTACGGTCTCCCTCCCAACCTATCGCCTTTGCCTGTCACTGTCTATACCCACTCCCTTAATTTGTCAAACCCCAATTTAGCCCCAACTTATTTTTTTATTTTTTACTTCCCCACTATAAATCGTCCCCTAACCCCCTGTACTGTCCTTGTTCGGCTAACCTATCTTGTCACCTAGCCTACTCCCAACCCCTACGTTCCCTTCCCGGAGGGGAACAAGGGAGAGCTAGCGTCCTGTGTCGAGGCCCAACGAAGCCTCAGGATGGCCTCCCCAGAGTTCAGCGATCTATAACCAAAGTGGGTCCAGCGGCCCACAACGAGAGCGAGGGGATGGATGGTGCGGAGGGGTACACTTCCTATCTACCCTAACCATTTAACTGTTAAACTACCGCGGGGCTTTCAACAAGCGCCTCTCGCTTAAACTATTGGTTCTATAAACCCGATTCCCGTCACCTGTGTTGGTGTCCTCACAATTTCGGGCCTCGCCCCCCAATTTTCTTTCCGTGCCCTCACACGGTCTCATGGCTGGGACGCGTGGCTCCCCTTGGCAGGCACGACCCTCTGCCGAATCTCCAGCTATGGCACCCCCGGGCACTACACTGCCTCGAGCCTACCAGCTCCCTAAACACCGGGGAGTGCCCCCCATGGCACCTCCCCTGAAACGCACACGTGGCAGGCTGGCTTCCCAGGCCCCTTTCCGAGGGTCACCCGTGCCCACAACACTGCCCACGCGGCTAATGGCGCCCCGGGCCCCCGCACCAAGCAGGCGCACCCGTGCCCACTACGTTATCCCGGCCCCCCATGGGCCCTTGGCCTACCGCGGCCGACTAGCCTGGTGCCCGGGGTACCCACTCAGCGATACTCACCTTTCGCAGCCACGGTCCCGGCCCGTCAACCGGGCTCCTGCACCCCTCCAAACGGGTTTCGAGCCTACACTCCCACCAACAACAAAACGACCTCCATTTTTGTTAATTTGACTAACCCAGCTAACTTACTTTATACTGACCCCGGGGTCCCTTGGGCGGGAGTCACTCCTCCCCCCAATCACTCATCGCACCATGCATTCCCCATTCACTCCACTCACACAGACCCGCTGGCCTCACTCACTCACCGAGCACATGCTTCCACTTCCCTCACCAACTCTTCAACACACTCACCGCTGAACTCTGCCATCCTTCTAACTACCTCCCCTAACTAACTCGTGCTCCCACGTCGTCCCTTAAACTAGTAGCACGTTCCTTTTAACACGACGTAGCTAAACTACGTCAACTCTACACATCCAAAGGCTGTCACTGTCTCCAAATCTCTAAAATAACTTTTATTTCCCCACCTAAAGCTCATCTAAATCCCTCTAACTAATCCATTCCACGGGCCCCATGAGGACTTACCCCTGCCCCATGGAGCCGGTCTAGCTATGCTAACCCTTCCCCCTAACTAGTTTCCATCCTGTGCCCAGGTAAGGGGGTCTTCCACCCCTTGCCCGGGAATCCTGTGCACCCGAAAGTGAGGCTTGCTTTTTTTTTCTAATTGTGCAGCACCAGCGCGGCAACTCGCAGCTCGCGCACTTTGCACCTGCCCGTGACGTCATGCAGCTGCACGTGTACCTCGTCCCTCCTTGGACGGTACCATCCGGCAGGGATACCCCTCCTGCTGGATTCCAACCCCACGTGCTGCCATGACGTCACCGTGCGCATAAAAAAAACACAAGCCCCACGTCTCGAGGGGTTCCCCACGCGAACACATGTGCTTTGCCCGTTGGAGCTTAACACACACAATCGCGTGGAGAACCCGTCCAGTCCAAATCCATAATCCTGCCTAAACTTTGTCCGTCGCGGGATCGGCAACATTCACCGCGCTCGTTTCCGGACCGGGACTTCACTCTCGCAAGCGAGCACGTGGGGGCCTCGTGCGTTGCACAGCACGGACCTCGCGCTCGCTGCTGGGCGAACCCGGCACGGTCCCCGAAACAGCTACAGCCGCTACCCGGCTTTCTTTCCTCTGTCGCAGTCTCCGTCTCCATTCCACCCACGCACTCCCGCGTGTTACGACGCTAACACACCTCACCATTAAACTCACACCGGGAGACGCGGCTGCATGTTCACACATGCCGACCGACATCTCCCTTACATACAGCGACCTTGCACACGCTGTCTCTCTCACACTCGGCCGCTCACTCACGCATGCCACCTCCCTCGCACACGTGGCTCCACTCACTCGTGGTGCTCCATTCATACTGGCCGTTTCACTCACACACACGGCCTCTTCCACTTGCGGTGCCCCTTTTACACACGGCGTGCTGGGAAGCACGTATTCCGGCACAGTCGCCACCACACCACTCACACACGGGGTCGCTTCCACACACGGGGTCTTTGTCACCCACCTGGTCGCTCTCACACACACCCTTGCACCCGCGCTATGCGTGCGTTGCAGCACGCATTTCGCCACACTCGTGAACACACACCTCGACACCACACACACCGGGACAACCACACTGGGGATTCGTGTCCCCACAAGGGTCTCCGGGGCCTCTATACCCCCAAGCTCTCCGTGCACCTGTCCACAGCACTCCTCCCCTCGACCTCGCAAAGCACGACCGAACCCACCTGGTCGTGACTCGCCTCAAGGGGGCATACTCCCTCCCCTCGTTCCTGGAGGAGGCTATCCCGCTGCTCGCACCGGGTCCCTGCACGGTCCGTCAGCTCACCCCCATTATCCTCCACCACCTCCGTGTGTGTGTGTTCGTCTTTAGTTTCTTCCACCCCGTTTTCATCGTGTAGTCTTTCCTCTATCGTTCCCATCTCCCGTGTCTCTATACATTTTATTATTTCTGTCGTCTCCTCGTGTCTATTAGTCTCTGCTTCTTTCTGGCGTCTTTCCCTTATCTTTATGTAGGTCAACCTTGCTTTCTCCTTCAGTCGCTCCCGTCCTTCCCTGTTTTTCACTCCTTGCTCTTTCACGATCTCCGCGTACCTCATCCTTGCTTTCCGTCTTAATTGTTCTTTTCTCTCTCTCGCAATTCCTTTCACCTCATCTCTTATCTCCCTCGTGCACGTCTCCATCACGCTTCTCGCCCAATACGTCCCCCGAATTATTTTCTCCTTACCCGCCTCCACCGCGGGCCCGACAGCCGTTGCACTCCCTCCCAGCTCGTTCGCTCCCACACGTGGAGTCGCCATTTTAAGCTCCCCGGTTACTGCCTTCATGCCCGCCTGCAGGCTTCGGCCCATGCTCTGCGTCTCACCCCGCAGCTCTTTCATTTTTTCCTTCATGTTTGTTTCCATTTCGTTCATTTGCTGTGTATTCGCATCCATTTTCGTTTTCACTTTGTTCATTTGCTTGTTCATGCCTTTTATTTCGTTTGTGTTTGTATCCATTTTCGTTTTCATTTCGTGCATGTCCCCACTGATTCCTGCCAGCATGGCGCATAGCTGGGCCATGTCGGGTGCACTCAGCTGAGCCGATTCGGCAAGGATCGGGGGGTTTTGGCGGAGAGGGGGAGGGGAGGTGTCATACACCGCTGCCGCCGCCTCACCTATTTCGGGCTCTGGGTTCAGTTGGGGGAGTTCGTGTTCCTGCACAACCAACATTTCCTGCACGGGGATTTCATCCTGGACCATGGATTCTACACATTCTAAATCCATTTCTAATACCCCCGGCTCCCGCTCGCCTTGAGACGCCATCTTATTTCTCGTAAAAGGTTAATTTGAATCGCTCGTAATTTGGAGGGAATCGGGGGTCGCTCCTCTCACCCCTGGACCGATTCCCGTGAATTTAGCTGGAGACAGGAGAGCCCGTTTTCCCGCTCTCCGACACCAATGCCGCGAGGAGGGGGATGGGTTTGTGTCCCACTCCTGACACCAGTGTTGCGGATTCGCGCCCGTCGGCGTGCGAGCGGCCACGTAACTCGAATCGCGGCACGTCGCCCACCGGACGGACAATCCCGTCGTGACCCTCTCGGACTAACGCCGGGAACTAGTCACGGGTGGGCCTTTCGGCCTCACCACGATCGTGCCAATCGGCCCCCCGCGTGGGATAGGGTTGCTCGCCAAATTCGACCTACCTAAGTACCCACACGGAGGGTAGACCGGGCGATCGCACCTCGCCGCAGGTCGACTTCGGACACGGGCCACTTTAAGCGACCCGTTCCGTACTATCGGGATAACCGAGCGGTGTTATCGTCAACCTCGACGGTTCGATTAATTATTGGGCGTATTTAGCCCACGACCAACCCTTTACGTGAAGTAAGATGGAGATTCAATAAAGGAAAAGACGAAGTGAAACGGGAAAAACAGTTCAACATAAAGCACATTTATTCCGCGGCAAACGGAAAGCACACATATACAATTATACACCAAAAGCAAATGTAAAAGTAGAAGAAACACAACAATTCTGCACAAAAAGCAAATGCAACAATGCAGATCTACTACCGACTACCGAGCACACGGCAACACTTATACAGTTTTACTTCACAGACGGCGCCGACAACACATATACTCAAAGCAAAAGAAAAAGGGACCACCCTCAACTACAAGGGGGCAGACGGGCCTGGGGCCGAGACCGCGTCGAGCCTACCCGTCTGGTGATGAGCCGCAAAATGGCGGTGGCGCCCCGACTCCGCGGGCCTCGCTGGCACTGCCTGGAATGGGGTGGGAACGGGGCCCCCTTCTCACACTATCTCAGCGCGGGGGGAAACAGGAGGGGGTTGTTGATGCTCGGGGGAATGAGGATATCTCGCTGGCTTGGGTCCCGCGACGAGCGACTCCACCGCGACCTCGGTCGCGTTACCGGCCTCCCCTCTCCGCAGCTCCCCGACTCTGACACGAGCGCCCTCTCGACTGCCTTTGCCGCTGCCACAACTCTCCAACTCTCCCACTCTCCACTCTTCTCAACTCCGTCCAACTGCGATTCAGAAACTCTTTTTCTCTCCCGATTCAGAAACTCCCTCAACAACTGCAATTCAGCGAGCGAACGCGGCCCTTTATAGCCCCCGGGGCTTCGCTCCTTCACCTTCGACCCTTCACCTCTGGCTGGCTCCCCATTGGACAGAGGAAAAGTGGGCGTGAATGATTTTTGATCCGCGAATCTGCATGTAGCGATTATACTCCGACGCACCTGGAGGCGGGGCCAAATCGCCCCACGCTCGCTGATAGGACGGAACAGAAGTGGGCGTGAATCGTTCTTGATCCGATTTCTCGGAAAGGCTGGTGTTTTTGCACCCGCTGCTCGGTGCGCGCCCGTTACGAGTCCAGGATCGGTGCCCACAAGCGGCGCGGGAATGGCGGTGATGCGATGGTTGCGAGAGCGAGATGTGACGGTAAAGGTCGTGGCTGTTGTTGTGAAGCGGCGTTGCGGTTGGTGGTTGTTGTGTGATGGCTGTTGAGACGTGGTTGGTGGTGGTTGTGGTGGTAGTAATGGCGGCTGGTCCAAAATAAAGATATTAAAAGAAAAACGGCTATCTAAAAGGGTCGCAGCCCGAATGAATGACATTTATTCCCTCTAAACAACGGGTTTGGGCCTAACTACACATATACTTAGAGATATCTCACCTAAGGGACCTGAATGGTGGTTTGCGAATTTCGTCAACCACAACACTATTATGGGTTGAGAACATATTGGAAGGCCAAGTGGCCTTTTTGAATCTGCATTGGCAAAATTGAGCAATGTGTTTTTGTTTGTTTTTTTCAGACTGCCATTTGACTTTGGCCACATTATTAATAAAGAGGACAATGGCAGCAATACGTCACATTGGTCATATTATGCCGATGTGCACACTTCCAACAAAAGAGAATGTAAAAATGGTGCATCCTACCAATAAGCACTTACACACCAAGGCGAACCCAGGTCTAAATCGCAAGCAGAACTACGCGACTGGATGACAGACGCACCAGGCCATGAGCCAATCCAATGCTGTTCATAATTCAACAACGACAAATGTGTCCAAGAGCCACGTCATAAAGGTTTTGTCTTCACCGGAAGAAGAACACGAAGAAGAACACGGAGCTCTCTGAGAGCCAGCGTTCGCAACGCAACGTGGCTAAAAACTTCTTAGTCCAGAAGCATGAGATTAAAGATGGAAAAAATTGAAACTAGTTGATGTTTTTTTCAGGATACATTTGATATCTACGAATGAATAAACCCCACATTTTTACAACAAACCTTATTCATGAAAAACAGTTGAATTTGCATAAAACAAGCATTTTTAACACATTAGGTTGTCCTTACTCCATTTTTTGGTCCACATCATGATCTAATACAAAAATGAGTGTTTTTTTTTTTATCAAATAGTGAATATTTTAGCTCATTCTCAGGAAAACAAAATATTTTGCACAGGAAGCCTCTTTCATGCAAAAATGGCCTTATTTGCCGAAACCAAGCATTTCCAACAAAACATTTGGTTGTTTGGAGCCCGTTTTTTTCTTCCAAATCATTATTCTAATGCAGAATCCCACGTATTTCATCAAATTGTGTATTTAAACATATTCTCAGCAAAACAAGAGATTTTAAACAAGAATCCTTATTCATGCAAAAACGGTGATATTTCCTGAAAACAAGCCTTTTTAACAACACGTTAGGTTGTTCTGACTTCGTTTTTTGTTCCAGATCACAATTCCAATGCAGTTGTTCATCAAATATTAAGTATTTTAACTGACTCAAAGCAAAACAAAATATTTCATCGAAGAATCCTTATTCATGCAAAAACGGCCTGATTTGCCAAAACCAGGCGTTTTTAACAACACGTCGGGTTGATCTGACTCCGTTTTTTTGTTTCAGATCACTATTCTAAAGCAAAATCACGTGTTTTTCATGAAATAGTGTATTTTAGCTTATTATCAGGAAAACAATGTTTTACACGGAAAACCATAGTCTCACAAAAACGGTCTTATTTGTCTAAAATAGGCATTTTTAACAACATATGCTGTTTTGAGCCCGTTTTTTGTTCCAAATCATGATTCTAATGCAGTTGTTCATCAAATATTATGTATTTTAGCTTACGCAATGCAAAACAAATTGTTTTACTCAAGAAACCTTATACTTACAAAAACGGTCAAATTTACCTAAAATAAGCGTTTTTAACAACACATTAGGTTGGCCTTACCCCGTTTTTTTGTTCCACATCATGATTCCAATGCAAAAATGCGTGTTTTTCATCAAATAGTGAATATTATAGCATAATCTCAGGAAAACAAAATATTTCACACAGGAAGCCTTATTCATGCAAAAACGGTCTTATTTCCCTCAACCAAGCCTTTTTAAAAACACGTTCCCAAGGGTTGAGCTGACTCCGTTTTTTATTCCAGATCACTATTCCAATGCAATTGTTCAGCAACTATGATGTATTTTAGCTTGCTCCAAGCAGAACAAAATATTTCATACAAGAATCCTTATTCATGCAACAACGGTGTTTTTTGCCTAAAATAGGCATTCTTAACAACACACGATGTTGTTTTGAGCCCAGTTTTTGTTCCAGATCATAATTCCCAAGCAAAATCATGCGTTTTTCATCAAACAGTGTGTATTTTAGCTTATTCTCAGGAAAACAAAATATTTTAAACAAGAATCCTTATTCATGCAAAAACGGTCACATTTCCCTAAAACAGGTGTTTTGAATAATATGACAGGTTGTTATGACCTTTTTTTTCTTCCAGATCACTACTCCAATGCAGTTGTTCATCAAATATTATGTATTTTACCTTACTAAAAACAACAGAATATATTACACAAGAAACCTTATTCATGAAAAACAGTCAAATTTACCCAAAAGAAGCATTTTTAATAACACATTCGGTTGTCCTAACCCCGTTTTTTTTGTTCCACACCATGATTCTAATGCAAAAATACGTGTTTCATGAAATGGTGAATATTTTAGCTTATTCTCAGGAAAACAAAAGATTTTAAACAGGAAATATTATTCATGCAAAAATGGCCTTGTTTGCCTAAAATAGGTATTTCTAATTATGTGGTTTGTACCACATTATGTGGTATGGAGCCAGTTTTTGTTGCAAATCATTATTCTAATGTAAAATCCCGTGTTTTTCATCAAATTGTCTGTATTTTAACATATTCCCAGCAAAACAAAATATTTTAAACAAGAATCCTTATTCATGCAAAACGGGTCATATTTCCCAAAAACAGACGTTTTTAACAACACGTTAGGTTATTCTGACTCCGCTTTTTGTACCAGATCACTATTCCAATGCAGTTGTTCATCTAATATTTTGTATTTTAGCTTCCTCTAAGCAAAACAAAATATTTCAAACAATAATCCTTATTCATGCAAAAACGGCCATATTTCCCCAAAACAGGTGTTTTTAATAACACATTGGGTTGATCTGACTCGGATTTTGTTCCAGATCACTATTCAAAAGCAAAATCGCATCTTTTTCATCAAATCGTGTGTATTTTCGATTATTCTCAGGAAAACAAAATATTTTACACAGGAAACCTTATTCATACAAAAACGGTCCAATTTGCCTAAAACAAGCATTCCTAACAACACATTAGGTTGTTTGGAGCCCATTTTTTGTTCCAAATCATTATTCTAATGCAGAATCCCATGATTTTCATCAAATAGTGTGTATTGTAACATATTCTAAGCAAAACAATACAATTTAAACAACAATCCTTATTCATGCAAAAACGGTCATATTTCCCGAAAACAAGCCTTTTTAACAACACGTTGGGTTGTTCTCACTTAGTTTTTTGTTCCAGATCACTATTCCAATGCAGTTCATCAAATATTATGTATTTTGGCTTACTCCAAGCAAAACAAATTATTTCATACAAGAATCCTTATTCATGCTAAAACGGCCTTATTTGCCAAAACCAGGAGTTTTAAATAACACGTTGGGTTGATCTGACTCCATTTTTGTTTCAGATCACTAATCTAAAGCAAAATCACATGTTTTTCATGAAATAGTGTGTATTTTAGCTTATTGTCAGGCAAACAAAATGTTTTACACAGGAAACCAGTCACACAAAAAAGGTCTTATTTGTCTAAAATAGGCATTTTTAACAACACGTTCAGTTGTGATGACTCAGTTTTTTGTTTTTTTGTTCCAGATCAATATTCTGAAGCGAAATCGCGTTTTTCATGAAATGGTGTGTATTTTATTAATATTCTCAGGAAAACAAAATATTTTACACGATAAACCTTATTCATACAAAAACGGTCTTATTTGCCTAAAATAGGCATTTTTAACAACACATTATGCTGTTTTGAGCCCGTTTTTTGTTCCAAATCACGATTCTAATGCAGTTGTTTATAACATATGTATTTTAGCTTACATGAAGAAACACAAATTGGTTTACTCAAGAAATCTTATACTTGCAAAAACAGTCAAATTTACCCCAAAGAAGCGTTTTTACCAACACAAGGTTGGCCTTACCCCGTTTTTCGTTTCACATTACGATTCCAATGCAAAAATGCGTGTTTTTCATCAAATAGTGAATATTTTAGCTTATTCTCAGGAAAACAATATTTCACACAGGAAGCCTTATTAATGCAAAAACAGTCTTATTTCCCTAAAACAGGCCTTTTTAATAACACGTTGGGTTGATTTGAGTCCATGTTTTGTTCCAGATCACTATTCTCATGCAGTTGTTCAGCAAATGTGATGTAATTTAGACTCTAAGCAAAACAAAAGATTTCATTCAAGAATTCTTATTAATGAAAAAACGGCCGTATTTGCCATAAACAGGCCTTTTTAACAACACATTAGGTTGTTCTGACAAGGTTTTTTGTTCCAGATCACTATTCCAATGCAGTTGTTCATCATATATTTTGTATTTTAGCTTGCTCTGAGCAAAACAAAATATTTCCTACAAGAATCCTTATTCATGCAACAATGGTCTTATTTGCCTAAAATAGGCATTCTTAAGGCCCAGTCATACCTTGACGTTTTAGCCAGCTTATGCCGATTTTTTGAAAATTTGTGTAAAACGCTGGTACACGTCGAATACGTTATGGGTAAGTTTTGATAACATTGAGAGCACGCTGAAAAACACTGCCATACGTCATAGTACGCTGGCTTTAAACGTTGTACTTTTCGGTTGTCCTCAAATTTTCCATGCTTGAAATTTTAAGACTTATGCCAGCGTATGACTCGCACGTTCCGCATAACGCTGGCCATAAGTTGTAGCCACGTTACGCGATCGTTGACACACGTTACTGGTAAGTTACTCATAAGTCGAAACACGTCGAGGTAATGTTTAGCGTACCCGAAACTTATTTCTAACCTATGAGTAACGTGTTGTAGGCACGTTACGCGATCGTTCACACACGTCGACACACGTTACTTGTAAGGTACTCATAAGTCGAAACACGTCAAGGTAATGGTTAGCGTCAGTGTTCCAGACTCCCTGGGGGTTTTTTTTTTCCTTCTTCTTCTTCTTCTTCTTCTTCTTCTTCTTCTTCTTCTTCGGTATGACGGTGATGTCGACACTTCGATTTCTAGTGCGGTTATAATACAATTTAATTAAAAGGCTGCCGCTCAACGATTAAAATCATAACCGCACTACAAATCGAAGTGTCGACATCACCGTCATACCGAAGAAAAAAAAATTATAAAAAAACCAGGGAGTCTGGAACACTCACGCAAACCATTACCTTGAGTGTTTCGACTTATGAGCACCTTACAAGTAACTTTTGTCGACGTGTGCCAACGTTCGCATATCGTGCGTACAACTTATTCCCATCGCATGCGGAACGTGTGTCATACGGCAAGAACGTTGTAAAATGTTTAACACGTTTATAATTACAAGACGTACTCCACTTAATACGATGTATGATAGCGTACTTTAGCGTTTAATTCACGCATACCAAACTTACCCATACCGTATTCGACGTGCGCCAGCGTTTTAGACGCATTTTTCAGAGGTCGGCATACGCTGGCAAGATCGCCAAGGTGTGACTGCGATGTTGACACTTCCATTTCTGCGGCGGTTATGATTTGAATCGTTGTGGGGCAGCCTTTTAATAAGCTACGTCACGTCATCGTCGGCGATGCGTGCAGCACACAATGCATAAGTTAGACTATCGTTGGGCATAGGTTGGGAAGGCCGACAACAGGCTCAGCATTCATTGATATAAGTTAGTTATAACACAACGAAACGTTCTGTGTCCGTTACTAATATGTTATGCATACGACCAACTCGTTATGAATACGTCCGAATTAAAAAAAAAAAAAAAAACATCAAAAGTTCAACGTAAGCCGGCGTTTTACATACATTTTAATACGTTGCCATTGCTGGCTAAAACATCAAGGTGTGACTGGGCCTTTACCAACACATTATCTTGTTTTGAACCCAGTTTTTGTTCCAGATCATTATTCCCAAGCAAAATCGTCTGTTTTTCATCAAACAGTGTGTATTTTAGCTTATTCTCAGGAAAACAAAATGTTTTAAACAAGAATCCTTATTCATGCAAAAACTGTCACATTTCCCTAAAAGAGGAGTTTTTAATAACATGATAGGTTGTTCTGACTCCGTTTTTTTCTTCCAGATCACTACTCCAATGCAGTTGTTAATCAAATATTATGAATTTTACCTTCCCAAAAACAACAGAATATATTACACAAGAAACCTTATTCATGCAAAAACGGTCAAATTTATCACAAAGAAGCGTTTTAAACAACACATTAGGTTGTCCTTACCTCGGTTTTTGTTCCACACCATGATTCTAATGCAAAAATACATGTGTTTCATTTCATGGTGAATATTTTAGCTTATTCTCAGGAAAAGAAAATATTTTAAACAGGAAACCTTATTCATGCAAAAACGGCCTTATTTGCCTAAATAGGCATTTCAAACAACACATTCGGTGGTTTGGAGCCCAGTTTTTGTTACAAATCATTATTCTAATGCAGAATCCCATGTTTTTCATCAAATAGTGTGTATTTTTGGGGGTTTTTTTGTATACCTTGTCGAGGATCGTTTGAGAGCTTACACACAACACACAGCAAGGGGAGCATGAGACAAGAGGGGCAGGAGTGGGAAGGACAAAACAGTGGGGAAAAGAGACATTAGGAGATCGATAGAAGGGGGAGGGATGGGATGGGGAACATGGGGTAGACAAGATGACTATTACAGGTACTTTTAGGAAAGAAAGCAGGGAATTTGAAAGAGGTGGATTAATGGGGGTAGAAAATATCAAGGATTTGGATGGGGGATGATAAGAGGTGGTGGTGAATAGCTGTTTTGAAGGCCTGGAGGGAAGAATAGGATTGAACAGAGTGAGGGAGTTTATTCCAAAGGTGGGGAAAAAAAGAGGAATGAAAGAGTGAAGGTGAATAGTGATTCGAGATTTTGGTAGTTTTACCAGAAGGGGGTTGTTGGCGGACCTTGAGAGCCCTGCAGAAATATGGTGGGGACAAATCGCAGACAGAGCGGGGGGGGGTGGGGCTGGTCAATACCGGAGAGGAGACAGTAGAAGACAGAAAGATCACCGACCTGCCTGCGGTGAGAAATTAAGAGGCCAAAAGACTCAGCCTCATCGCGGGAGATGCCAATGATCCAAAATACCTTGGTTTCCACAGCGTGAAGCTGAGAAAGGTGGGAGACAGGAGCACCAGCCCAGAGGGGAGAGCAGTACTCCATCAGGCTGCGGACGAAAGCTTTGTATGTGGTCAGGAGCTCAGGTGGGCCGAGGAAGGACTTTGCACGACGGAGGATTCCCAGTCTGCAACTGGCTTTGGAAGCCAGGTTGGAAATGTGGCTTTCCCAGGAAAGATCATGGCAGATAGTGAGACCCAGAAGCTTGAAAGAAAGGACTTCTTCCAGAAGATCGTTGAGAAAGTAGATGGGGGTGGGGGGGGAGGTCCAACCGGTCCTTTCGGAGAGACAAAGTGAGAGCGTGAGATTTATCTGGATTGAAAGACATGTTCCACGTGTTGGACCAGTTTGTGATCTTACCCAGATCTGCAGTGAGCAAAGAAGATGCTGCTTGCCGGTCTGAGGGAGGACAGATGGTACAGCAGAGGATGGAGTCATCAGCAAAGAGATAAAGAGGATTTTCCAGAGTCAGAGAGATCAATGATGAAAACCAGAAAAAGAACAGGGCCCAGAACGCTACCTTGAGGAACTCCAACCTGGACAGGAAGAGGGGATGAAAGAACTCCATTTCGGGCCACACGTTTACTGTGACAGGAGAGGAAGTTGACGAGCCATGAGTGGAGATGGTCTTGGATACCATAGGCAGATAGTTTGGTGAGCAGGGCAGGGTGCCAGACCATGTCAAAAGCACGCGATATGTCTCAATATATGCCTCTGATTTCATGTCCGGCATTGAGAACATCCATCCATTGTTGGGAAAGCAGAAGCAGCATATCCAGTGTAGCGTGACCTGGTCTGAAACCAAATTGATGATAGGAAATCAAGCCATTGGAGAAGAGTAAGGATTTGATGTCTGAAGCAATGATGGATTCCATAACCTTGCTGATCTTTGGGAGAAGGCTGATTGGCCTGTAGTTGCAGGGATCTGTTTTTGTACCTTTTTTATGCAGGGCAGTCATGTTTGCCGATTTCCAAGCAGATGGCAGATGACCTTGAGCAAATGAGAGGGTGAATAGAACAGACAGAGGGTAAGCAAGAGCAGAGGAGCAGGTTTTCAAGACACGTGGGCTGATGCCGTCTTGACAGGTTTCAGAATCTGAGTCGAGGTTTGACAGCGAAAGCCGTAGCCAGAGGTATTCCTGGGGTTGTGGGGAGTGAGGGGCAGTGCATGGAGAGTGAGGAATAGACTCTTTGATGAAGAGAGCAACTCCTCCACCAGGATGAGGATCAGGTCTGTCATACTGGAGGAGGGAGTAACCAGGTTGAGATACTTGGGAGTCAGTGATGGCTTGAGGGAGGAAAGTTTCTGTTTGGCAGATTATATCTAGTTTGTCAGTGGCAACCTGTATGGAAAGATCTGTAAGGTTTGAGCAAAGGCCCCGGATATTTGAGGTCCACACTGTTTATGAAGAGGGATGGGAAGAGGCTTTGGGTGCAGGCGATGGGAGGGGAGGGGGAGGTAAGGAGAGTTGTTGAAAGAGTGTAGTGGATTGCAGAATAGCTAGGGGAGGGGGCCGGATGAGGAGGAGAAAAGGCTCTGTGGTGCTGGGGGAGAGGGGGGATAAGAGAGGGGGCAGAAGGCAGTTGAGGATTTGAGGAGGTTGAGTGATGAGATGGAGGTGAGACAGCAGGGGAAGGAGGCAGCTTTGTGGATGTGAGGGGGGGAAACTTTGAGAAGGGTGAGTGAGGGGGGTGAACGGTGGGAGAAGGGTGAGTAGGGAGAGTTGAGGGAGAAAGGTGAGGGGGAGTTTTTGAGAAAGGTGAGAGGGAGGCTTGGAGGGAGAAGAGTGTTCTGGTTGCTTTGAGAGGGGTGAGTTGGCACTGACGTTGGAAAAAAAGAATGGTTGATGGAAAGCGAACATTCACAGCAAACTGGGTTTTTAAAAATTTGTTCAGAAATGCGATTAAAAACATTTCTTGATGGATGGAATAAATAGTGGGGCAGATAACAGCAATTTTTGAGAGGAATCGTGCAAATGATGATACAAGCTTCAAATTTGGCACATTTGTTCTCCAGGGGATTCTAATCAAATCTGCCTGATTGGCCATTTGAAAATCCAAATTTTGAAAAATAAAAATAAAAAAAACAAAAAAGTCAAGATCACAAATCAATGTTGGATGCTGGCTTCGATTGGTGAATGTTTCAGAAACATCATCAAAGACGTTCCAAGTCTGCCATGCAGTTTTCTTCCCTTTACCACGGAAGGCAGACACGACGTCACATCCAGTGAACGCATGCAAGTATGGGATCCCTCTTGCTTTCTCAGGCCCGATTGCAGAAACTACCTCATGGACTGGAATCCATCGCGCCTTGGCTCCTTGGCCAAAGGCAATCCACATGTTCTCAAGACCTAGTTCCTGTAAGGATGGCAGTACAGATATTGCTATGATTAGTACGTCCGTGTCATTAGCCTTAATGATAATGGACTTGCTGCCATCGGTCGTTGCATCCCTGGCGTGTACAAATATTCGAGTATCAGCTTCTTCATGACAACATGGAGACACAGCATCCAGTGAGACTTCCTTGTGTTGCTAATGACATCTTCTCCTTTTGTGACAATGACTGTGCTTGTCGTCTGTGCTTCACACATCTTTTCCACAAGGAAGTGAAACAGCTCAGTCTTGTTGCTGTCATCTCGAAGAAAACTTCTCCAGTTACTTGGGGTCTTACTGGTTCCTGTCACTCTTCTTCCGATTCCTTGCCCACTTTTCGACCTTGCCTCGGACTTCAGACTTGACTTCTTGTACACATCAAACACGACGTCCACCCTCTCGTACCTGGCACCATAGGATTCCACCTTTGGGATGGTCTTCTTTAGCAGTCATCACATATCTTTGAAGTGTGTGGAGGTCGGGCATTGATAAGTGCTGAGCCATCAATGATGACTGCATCTCCCTTTGGTTCTCTGTCTGGGATGTGCACTTGCGCTTCAAGAATTTCAGCCAGCTGTGGCTTCAAATATTTGAGGTTTTTTTTTTTTTTTTTTTTCATATTTTTCAAAATTTGGATTTTCAAATGGCCAACCGGGCAGATTTGATCAGAAATGCCAAATTTGATGCTTGTATCATAATTTGCACGGTTTTCTACTATCAACTACACTAAAAGGCAAATTAAGAGAATGGAGAAACGAAACGCTGTAACAGTTGGATTTTTTATGCAAGGTATGAGGGAAATGTCGAATTTGGAGCAGTCTGTTGAAATAGAAGAAGAGTAGTGCATTATGATACAGTAATGAGTACCACACATGTGAAAGAGGAAGATGAAGCATTAAAAGAGATGGTTTTTAAATTTTATTTTGAGAGACATTTTTCATAAGATTAGGTCATAGAGAGTTTGGAGAAAAAATTGTGAGGTGAATGGTAAATTTGGATCGGTAAACGCAGAGGGTGAAAACAGATCACGTGGTTACGGGAGAAGCACATGGCTCTGGGAGGTGTATGTTGAATTTGGAACGGTAAACGTGGAGTGAAGCTGGTGGAGGAGGGAGAGAGGTAAAGAGGGAAAGGAGGGAAAGTGGGAAAGAGGGAGAGAGGGAGAAGAAACAGTGTTTAGTTGAGAGGGATGGGGGAAGTTGGGAAAGTGGGGAAAATAGGAATTGAAGGTAATAGGGAGAGAATAGAAATAAAAACGATCGTACACCTGGAGGGGAAGGTTGGATCGGCCTCAAGGAACCCGGTAAGACAAGGTGAATGAAAAGCCACAAAAAAAATAATTGTATTCAATTTTTTTTTTGAAACAAAACCAAACTGGGAACACACAGTAATAGGCATTTTTAACAACACAATATGCTGTTTTGAGCCCGTTTTTTTGTTCCAAATCATCGATCTATAATTCCAGCAATGTGTGTGTGTGTGTGTGTGTGTGTGTGTGTGTGTGTGTGTGTGTGTGTGTGTGTGTGTGTGTGTGTGTGTGTGTGTGTGTGTGTGTGTGTGTGTGTGTGTGTGTGTGTGTGTGTGTGCGCGTGCCTGTTTGTCTGCGATCGCCGTTTCTCGACAACCACCGGTCCGATCTGATTGAAACTTGCCAGGAATATTGCCGGGGACCCGCGGATGTGCCTTTTCGAGGTTTGATATCAATCGGACGGGCGGTTCCCAAGTTACGGCCATTTTATTGCTTTTTTTCGGTGTTGGAAAGGTGTATATATCGCAGCTGAAGTGTCGTTCCACCTTATCATGCCATTTTTTTCCCAAAGAAATCTCAGAATAATGATAACAGCATATGAATAATAATAATAATAATAATAATAGCACAATAATTGGCAGTAATAAAAAGAATAACGTGATACAATGCTCAATGTCTGTCAACCAATAACGACCTACATATTGTCTGTCAACCAATAATGACCAATAACGTCTGTCAACCAATGACAGGACAGGTCCGATGACGTTACGAATGACGTCACAATTAACGTTTTTGTTTTTTTGTTTTTGCACGATTGAGGTCACAATTCTTCTTCTTTTTCGTTTGGAATGACATCACAATCGACGCTGGGGACCTGAGTTTGTGCCTTTTCAAGGTTTTATATCGTTCTGTTTCCCAAGGTTTGAAAGCTGTTTTTTCCCAAGGTTTGAATTAATTGTTAAAATTATTAATTAATCCCAAGGTTTGAATTTTCCCAAGGGAAACAGCTGTTTCCCAAGGGTTTGAAAGCCGTTTTTTTCCCAAGGTTTGAATTAATTGTTGTGCTTGGTACACATTTGTGAATACATTTACAGAGAGAGGGGCGAGAGAGGAGGGAGAGGGGGGCGTTTGACAGGGGGGAGGGGCGTCACAATTCTTCTTCTTCTTCGTTTGATATGACGTCACAATTGACACTGGGGACCTGAGTACGTTTCCCAGGTGTTTCCCAAGTTATGGCCATTTATGATACGGTTGGTCCAATCTAATTGAAATAATGCCCCAATCCAGTCATCGTTTACGAGAGTGAAGGAACAAAGCTGCACGTACGGGCCCGCACCTACGGGCCCGCACTAGTTATTCTAATGCAGAATCCCGGGTTTTTCATCAAATCGTGTGCATTCTTGCTTACTCTAAGCAACACAAAATATTTTACACAGGAAACCTAATTCACGCAAAAAAAGGTTGAATTTGCGTGATACAAGTGTTAACAACACGTTCGGTTCTTCTGACTCCGTGTTTTGTTCCAGATCACTATTCTAAAGTAAAATCGCGTGTTTTTCATCAAACTGTGTATTTTAACTCATTCTAAACAACACAAAATATTTCATACAAGAATCATTATTCATGCAAAAAAGGTTAAATTTACCGAATACAATCGTTATGAACAACACATGTGGTTGCTTTGAGCCCATGTCTTTTTTCCATGCTTGGGGTTGGCTTACTGGTAAGGGGTGTAGTAGATAGTAGAAAATCGTGAAATTATGATACAAGCATCAAATTTGGCATTTCTGTTCTGCAGGGCTTTCTGATCAAATCTGCCCAATTGGCCATTTGAAAATCTAAATTTTGAAAAATTTGAAGAAAAAAAAAAAGAAATTAAAAAAAATTGAAGTCACAGCTGGCTGAAATTCTTGAAGCGCAAGTGAACATCCCAGACAGAGAACCAAGGGGAGATGCAGTCATCATTGATGGCTCAGCAATTATCAATGCCCGACCTCCATGCACTTCAAAGATATTTGATGACTATGTGAAAGAAGACATCATCCCAAAGGTGGAATCCTATGGTGCCAGGTATGAGAGGGTGGACGTAGTGTTTGATGTGTACAAGAAGTCAAGTCTGAAGTCCGAGGCAAAGTCGAAAAGTGGGCAAGGAATCAGAAGAAGAGTGACAGGAACCAGTAAGACCCCAAGTAACTGGAGAAGCTTTCTTCGAGATGACAGCAACAAGACTGAGCTGTTTCACTTCCTTGCGGAAAAGATGTGTGAAGCACAGACGACAAGCACAGTCATTGTCACAAAAGGAGAAGATGCCATTAGCAACACAAGGAAGTCACTGGATGTTGTGTCTCCATGTTGTCATGAAGAAGCTGACACGTGAATATTTGTTCACGCCAGGGATGCAACGACGGATGGTAGCAAGTCCATTATCATGAAGGCTAATGACACAGACGTACTAATCATAGCAATATCTGTACTGCCATCCTTACAGGAACTAGGTCTTGAGAACATGTGGATTGCCTTTGGCCAAGGAGCCAAGGCGCGATGGATTCCAGTCCATGAGGTAGTTTCTGCAATAGGGCCTGAGAAATCTAGAGGGATCCCATACTTCCATGCGTTCACTGGATGTGACATCGTGTCTGCCTTCCGTGGTAAAGGGAAGAAAACTGCATGGCAGACTTGGAACGTTGATGATGTTTCTGAAGCATTCACCAATCTCAGCCAGCATCCAACATTGATTCGTGATCTTAGCTTTTTTGAAGTTTTTTTTTTTTCAAATTTTTCAAAATTTGGATTTTCAAATGGCCAATCAGGCAGATTTTATTAGAATCCCCTGGAGAACAAATGTGCCAAATTTGATGCTTGTGTCATCATTTGCACGATTCCTCTCAAAAATTGCTGTTATCTGCCCCCACTATCGGGTGATAAGTTTTGGATCTTGTGGTCCTCAGTTCAAATCCCACTTAGCTGTTGAGTTAATACCAGGTGGGGTTGACTCAGCCTGTCATGCTTCTCAGGTCAGTAAAGTGAGTGCCAGCTTGCTGGTATCCTGTGTCAGAGTGGCGACCCATCCAGGATTGTACCCAATAGCCAAGAAGACTGTTTAGGGAGCACCAATATTCTGCACAGAGTATGGTCCCGATGGATGGATGGATTGACTGAGCCCCTCATCCTTCTGAGGTCAGCAAAATGAGTATCCATGATAAAACAGTCTTATTTGTCTAAGACAAGCGTTTTTCACAACACATTAGGTTGTTCTGACCCTGCTTTTGTTCTCAATCACTGTGCTATTGCAGAAACGTGTTTTTCATCAAATAGTGTGCGTTTTATCTTGCTCTCAGCAAAACAATACATTTTACATCAGAAACCTTATTCACAAAAAAAGATCTAACTTGCATAAAACAAGCATTTTTAACACATTAGCTTTTTCTGACCCTGTTTTTTGCTCCAAATCACTACTCGAATGAAGAAACACGTGTTTTTCATAAAAGTGTGTATTTTATCTTGTTCTAAGTAAAACAATACATTTTGCAGAAGAAACCTTATTTATTCGAAAATAGTCTTATTTACCTAAAACAAGTGTTTTTAACATCACATCTGCTTGTCATGACCCTTTTTTTTTTCTTCGATATCACTATTCTAATGCAGAATATCACTATTCTAATAATCTCGTGCTTTTCATGAAATAGTGTGTATTTTTCTTTGTTCTAAGCAAAACAATACATTTTATACATGAAACCTCATTCATGCAAAAACGGTCTAACTTGCCTAAAACAAGCATTTTTAACAACACATTATATTGTTCTGTCACAATTTTTTCCAAATCAAGATTCCAATACAGAAACAAGTCTTTTTATGAAATCGTGTGTACTTTGGTTTGTTTGAAGCAAAACAATACATTTTGCAGAAAAAAACATTATTCATGCAAAAACGGTCATATATGCATAAAACTAGCATTTTAAACACCACATGAGGTTGTTCTGACCCCGTTTTTTGGTTCTAAATCACTATTCTATTGCAGAAACGTGTGCTTTTCCTCCAATAGTGCGTTTCAGCTTGCTCTCGGCAAAACAATACATTTTGCACAAGAAACCTTATTCATGCAAAAACGGTCGAATTTGCATAAAACAAGCATTTTTAACAACACATTTTTGTTGTTCTGACCTCGTTTTTTGTTCTCAGTCACTACACTAATGCAGAAACGTGTGTTTTTCATCAAATAGTGTGTATTTCAGTTTGTTCTAAGCAAAACAATACATTTTATACATGAACCCTTTTCTGTGATGGTTCTATGATTCATGCAAAAAAACGTTCTTTGCCTTAAGCAAGCGTTTTTAACAACACATTAGTTTGTTCTGACCCTGAATTTTGTTCTAAATCACTGATCATTCAGAAACATGTGTTTTTCATCAAATAGTTTGTATTATGTCTTGTTCTAAGCAAAACAAACATTTTACACAAGAAACCTTTTTCATGCAAAAACCATATAATTTGCCTAAAGTAAGCGTTTTTTAAACATATTAGCTTTTTCTGATCCCTTTTTTTGCTCCAAAACATTACTCAAATGCAGAAACGTGTTTTTCATCAAATAGTGTGTATTTTATATTCCGGGAAGAACCCGGAGATAGATTTCAGCAGTCACTCCACAGGCTCAAACGCAGCAACATGCACAAGCGACCAGAGATCCATGCACAAGCAACCCATCAGTGGGGAAGCACAGTCCACATAGCATCAGGATATGGTATAAATATAATGAAATAGAAGACGAAGAAGAAACCAAAGAAGTAAAGAGCAAAGATGGAGTCATCAGGTGGAACCTGGATAGGATTCGGGTTTCAGCTGCTATTCCACTCTCCTCAAACCAATCCAGGTGCAGCCAAGTGAGACTTACAGAACATTTTCTGCAAGAATTCACTTCTCCTGAGAGATAGATAATGAAAGAGAATAATAGAGTAAAAACTATGAAAGAGAAGAAAATGCAAGAATTAGAATTAATGAAGAGAATTGTGAAAAAAAAAATTCAGTAATTTTTAAAAATTAGAAAATAAAAATGTGAAGGGAACAAAGAACAAATATGTCAGGAAGAACCCAGACATATAGATTTTGGCATTTACTCCCCAGGCTCAAACACAGCAACATGTACAAGCTACCAGAGGTCCATCAGCGGGGAAACATAGTCCACACAGCATCAGTATATGGTCCAAACATAATGAAATGGAAGACTAAGAAGGAACCCGAAGAAGTAAAGAGCAAACATGGAGTCATCAGGAGGAACCTGGATATGATTGGGGTTTCAGCCGCTACTCCACAACCCTCAAACCCATCCACGCACAGTCAAGTGAGCCTTACAGAAAAATTTCTGCAATAATTCACTTCTGAGAGACAGATAATGAAAGAGAAGAATAGAGAGTAAAAAAGATGAAAGAGAAGAAAATGCAACTCGAAAAAAAATAAACTCAAACCCACGACAAATAGACAGACACAAGCAACGTAAATAAATACGAGGGTTTAATGAAAACACTGAACAACAAATTTCAAAAAATTTTTTTTACTGGAGATGTGTAAAGTGATTAAGACTAATTTGGGTACGCTGATTTCAAAAATCATAACCGTTTTGCTGTATCATGTCAGGATTTTCAGGAACAGAAATATTCCCATTGCCTAGAAGTCAGGATTTCAATGAAATTTACATATGTCTTTAACATGTCTATTTCGTACAATTGTTGTTAACTTGTGTTATATTTCTTTCTTTCAGATAAAGATGAGTAGGCGTTCCTGTACCAATCATCCTGACAACTTCTGTTATGTCTGTGGTCGGTATACCAAAAAAGATCAACAGCGAAGTATATCTACAGCAGTGAAAATGAAGGCCGCCTACTTTCACTACTTCGGGTGTAAGGTGGGGGACCAAGAACAGAGCTGGGCACCACACATCTGCTGCACAAGCTGTCACACAACCTTGACTCAGTGGTTGGTGGGCAAGCACGCGAGCATGCCATTTGCGGTGCCCATGATATGGCGTGAGCCGCAGAATAATCATGATGATTGTTATTTCTGCTGCACAAGCATCGCCGGCTTCAACAAGAAGAATAAAGGTCACATCAAGTACGCTGACTGCGTCTCTGCTCGTAAACCTGTGCCTCATGATGACGAGAACCCCGTTCCAACACCTCCAGCTGATCAGAACATAGCTGTAAGCAGTGGTGAAGAGGATGGTGATGATGAACCTTTTGAACCCGACACTCAAGAATCACACCTTCTGAACCAGGGAGACTTAAATGATCTTGTAAGAGATCTCTCGCTGTCAAAGGCGAAGGCAGAGCTGCTTGGATCAAGGCTGCAGCAGTGGAATCTACTTGAACCTAACACCAAGATATCCTTGTTCAGAGCACGTCACAGAGACATGGCTGAGTTCTTTGAGATGGAAGACACGATGACATTCTGCAGTGACATCAACGGTCTATTGAAAGTACTTGGGTGTGATCACGATCCTGCAGACTGGCGCCTCTTCATCGACTCGGGGAAGAACAGCTTGAAGGCTGTTTTGCTCCACAATGGCAACGAGAAACCATCAGTCCCACTGGCTCACGCGTTCGGCATGACAGAGACCTATGAGACTATGCGGCAGCTGCTTGATTCCATCAAGTACAATGACTTCAACTGGCACATCTGCGGAGACTTGAAAGTGGTGGCGCTGTTGTTAGGGCTGCAGTCAGGCTACACGAAATACATGTGCTTCCTTTGTCTCTGGGATAGCAGAGACGACAAGAATCACTGGACGAAGAAAGATTGGGAAGAGCGAAAAGAGCATGTACCTGGTCGACACAACGTGAAGCATGTCGCCCTTGTCGACCCAGCCAAGGTTTTCCTTCCACCACTCCACATAAAGCTCGGCTTGATGAAAAGTTTTGTACGGGCAATGGATCTGAATGGGCGTGGGTTTTTATTTTTTCCTCAAGGAAAAGTTTGGCAACACCTTGTCGGAGGCCAAGATCAAGGCTGGTGTCTTTGTTGGACCGCAAATCCGACAGATTATGAAGGACGAAACTTTTCCGACAACTCTAAACCCCAAAGAGCTGGCAGCGTGGAGGAGCTTCAAAGCTGTGACGGACAACTTCTTGGGGAACGAGCGCGTGGACAACTTTGAAGAAATAGTGCAGCAGCTGCTGGAGTCCTTCAGGAAACTTGGCTCCAGGATGTCCCTGAAAATCCATTTCCTACACCAGCACCTGAACTTCTTCCCTGACAACTTGGGAGCAGTCTCGGACGAGCACGGCGAGCGATTCCACCAAGAGATTTCACTCATGGAGACGCGTTACCAAGGGCGGCACAACCCGAACATGATGGGCGATTTCTGCTGGTTCCTGCATCATGAAACTGACACAGAGCAGCACAAACGCAAAGCCAAATGCCTAAAGCATTTTTAATTACATTCTAGTGGAGTTTTTCTGTAATTTCTATAATTTTGAAGCATTCATGATGAAATAAATGAATAAATGAATTTTTGTAAATTTCATTGAAATCCTGACTTCTAGGCAATGGGAATATTTCTGTTACTGAAAATCCTGACGTGATACAGCAAAACGGTTATGATTTTTGAAATCAGCGTACCCAAATTAGTCTAAATCACTTTACACATCTCCAGTAAAAAAATTTTGTTGTTCAGTGAAATCAATCTAATATTTACAATGGTAATAATTCAGTGTCATAATAAAAATGGAATATGAGGTCGACTAAATCAAATTTTGAGGTGCCTCCACACAGTTACAAAAACGAACATGGGGAAAAGATAAAACAACAGAAAAATCCCTCCTTTATTCTGGCACTTAGCTTTAGGTCCAGAAGTGATCTTTTCATGAGCTTTGGGGTCGAGCCGTGTTGTCCTGCATGGGAAATCGTACCCAAAATGGCGCCAAGCCACTCTCTGGGCGGGAAACATAAGTGAAGTAATTTGGGAGGTGGTATTTAACGATTTTCAGAAATCGCTGTGCAGCTTCTTTTCATGAATGAATATACCGAATGTTCCTCTCTTACACCAGGTTCACTTGCAACAATCAGCCACCTTCCTCCTTGACCATACGACGAGACGATCTCTGAGGCCCCGTGATAAAGACATAAAGAAAGACTCTTCTTCCCTCCTCAGAAACATACACACTTCACGGCTCAGCCGAACAGTCAAGGTGGCATCTTGCCCAGCATGCGGGCAAATTCACAGCATGACACAAGAATTGTGTTACTGTCTTTTGTCGTGTCCAAATGTAGCCAGCCAGAGAGACCCCCTTACTCGATCGTGTCCTCCCACAACTGTACAATCATCAAAAAACATTTCTGGAGATCCACTCAACTACAGCTGTACCATCTCAGTTACAACAGCAAGAAGCACCAAACTCGTCACAACCTTCCGCCTTGGCATCACTTCCACAAGATTCATAAACAATGAGTAATTGGCCTTCACAACTATCATCGAAATCTGAACTCTGGGATTGGTTCTGCAAATTCATTTCAAAAACATCACTTTCGCACTGGTCCATTTGACAAGCATCCTGCTCTTCCTCTTGGAGTCTGTCTGTGTCTCTTAAACCACCCGGCACCTCTTCAAATTGGGCAATTCTCTCTCCAGAGTTTACATCAGCAGGCCCACCTTCGATTGTCTCGATCAGCCTCCCATTTGGTACTTGGCATGTCAACGTTACTGTCGCTCTCCTCTACTGCATGTCCTGCAAGTGGTTCAAGCATTGGCTCTGCCAAATCTGCTCGACCCTGTTCAGCAACATCCCAAATGTCAAAGTGCAGCAAGTCCAGTTTAACTTTGAACGAGTTAGTCAGCCCAAGCATGGTCTCAACAGAACCATCCACATCACCTTTGAGATTAACAGAAACTTTTGGTAATGTCTCCTCTTCCTTTATGGTATTGTCCCAAGTGTTCAGCCACTCCTGTAACATCTCGGCCATCCTGGTGAGGGTCTGCAATCTCTGATTGCTGTTTTTCTTGTTTTGTTTTTGTGATTGTTCTTATGTATTTTTCTATATTTTTTTTGTAAGGAAGGAGATGTAATATATATGCTTCAGATGCGATGCAGCTGACCTTCATGTGTTACACACGGAAGTGGGGTTTTGACTTCTGGTTGGGGGAACAATGGGCACCGAGCCCCGTGTGGTACAGGACAGCTGTAATAAACCTAACAGATCATTTGATATCCTTGTCATCGATCAACCCAAACATCAATGCATAACACATGTCATGTCCTGCCTCAGTGGAGTGGGGAAGGGGTGTGGGGATGATTATAGGTATTGTGGGGGTGATGGTGGATGGAGGATTTTGGGGTATGGTAGGGTGGTCATGTGGTGGTAGGTATTGTTAGGGTGATGGTCAATGGGGATTGTGGGGAGATGGTGGAGGGGGCGGGGGGTGGTGTGTTGTGTGGGGATGATGGTTGATGGGGATTGTGGAGGGGGGGGATGGTGGTGGGTATTGTTTGGGTGATGGTTGATTATTGGGGGATGGTGGATGGGGTGGGGGATGTGGGATGTGGGATGGTGGTGGGTATTGTGGGGTTGAGGGTTGATGGGAGATTGTGGAGGCGGCAGAGTGGTGGAGTGTGGAGAGTGAGACCCTGAATGTTTTCACGTCCGAGGTCAAATCCTCTCGGAGAAGTACAGATGATACATACACGCTTTCTCTCCACTATAAATAAATGGTGGTTCATTTGATTTGTAGAAATGTATTGATTAGATAATTATTTTCAAGTGCTCTTGTGGTAACTGCCACGCAATGGCAAGAGGTATTCGATTCACCGCTCAAATTGCCCATATACGTGTGCTGGTAGCTGGGTAGAGATGGTGTTGCAGTTTCAAGTGACGGCTGTTTCGTCCACTTAATCGTAGGAATGGCATCCTCTCATAATCGTGGCGGATAACCACAACATCTATCCATCTCTGTCGTTTCATAACAGTGCTCTGTAAAATGTTCCGAGCACAAGAGTGAACATTTTGTCGGCCCAATCCACACTTGGGTATTTCGGACAAATCTCGTCCAATTTCTGGCAAACTTAGGATCTTTTGGCTATTGATGTAGCATGAAATCATCTCGGGTTTGTTTTACTGCAACCACCAGGGATGCATCGACTCGACATATTTGTGGAAAATCGATAATTATATGCCGTTTAGGTTAAATCGTACCACGATGTAACCCGAAGATAGTACAAATCTGGCGGTCGACTTCCATGTGTGACGTCACGGCGAAGCATGAAGAAGATGATGATTTCGAATTTTAATTGCAAAATTACCTACTTTAGAAATTGGAAATCGGAAAAAGACATCTATTTTGTAGGGTATCAAGGGATAGATGAGCGTCGAGGTGGTCTGAGCATTTGGTTTCTCCTTTGAGAACAGCTGAAGGGATCCAAGTCAAACTTGGTACACGTATTATAATGATGTAAAGATAAACTGATTCGATTATGGGGTCAAGAAGTAAAAGGTCAGAGGTCCCATTAATTAAATATTCTGCTACCGTGCTAACTTGTGAACTAGTGATGGGATTTTGACCAAATTTGGTGTACCAAGTATATATTATGATGCAAAGATGAACCGATTATATTTTGGCATCAATAGGTCAAAGATCAGAGGTAATGTCAGGTGAATGGCTGAAGGGATCCAAGTTAAACTTGGTACAAGTATGTATCATGATGTAAAGATAAAGTGATTAGATTATGGGGTCAAGAGGTCAGAGTTTTTCTCCCATCAAGTAAAGATTATTTTGTCCCATCAAGATGTCAAAAGTCATGTTTAAAAAAAAAGAAGTGATACTTGAGAGGAGCTGAAGGAATTTATCGCAAACTTGGCACAAGTATTACAATGATGTAATAATATGGGTGGATGCCTATCGGTCGACGTCGCGATATTGTAGAGTGCCGTTCTAGGTTTTACTTGCATAAGATGGTTTGACCTCAATCCAAAGCACTTCTGGTATAATGAGAAGATCCTGTTGGAAATTATTGTCCAAATAATAATAATACATTTCTTCTCTGCAAGCTCTCAAATAAAGCCTCATGAAGGAAATAAATATTTCTACATGTGCAAAATATTAAATTCAAATTTGTTTCAAAAATTCCAAAAATTATTTGCATCAAACCATCGCTGAACTGGAATGGCAGGATAGCTTAGAGATAGGTCGAAGAGGAGTGCGTCGTCTCATCTAGGTTTGATTTCCGAGCAGACTTAACCGTTACATCACAAAGTGCACTGTCCCTTGGATGGACGTTAAGCCAGGCGTCCCATCTGCTGGCATTAGTTGGTAGACATTAAAGATACACTAGTTTATTGACGAGTAGGTGAGTTATCACCATCACTCCAAACAAATCTCATATTCCTGGCATTGTTTACAGGGGGCACTGCATTATTGACACAACCAACAATATGAATTATTAATGTAATCCCAGTCCTTAAATAATAATCATTCTGTTCAGTGCAGGGTCCTGAGCCATGTCAAATGGATGCAGGATATAATTTCCATTTAAGGCAGGTTAATGAGAAACCAATAGACACTATGTTACCTGAAACACATACCTATTCACAATCCAGTACCAAAGGAAGAGAATATGACAAAAACACCATTCGAGAGAATAAATTACAACAATGGAGAATACTGGCCATTTTATAATCACACTTTCACTGCAGACATTCATGTGGAACTTGCCATGTGCTGCAGATGTGAAAGGGCTACAGCTTCAACCATTCCATTTACACAAGGCACAAAGAAAGGCATATCCTGAAACCTCAACTTCAAACACAAGCAAAGAAACTTTCGCTAACACTCAGAAACAATCAGGTTTTAAAACAGGCTATCAAGGCTACCTGAAGTGAACACAGAAAAAGTCTCATAATGAAAACAAGTTTTTTTTTTTTAAATGGGTAAGGATATCAAAACGTAGTAAAGATCAGATTTGGTTCTAAACACATTAACAATATTACTTTAAGCCCAGATAATTATGGAATATGGAAACAGAAGGTAAATAGCTATTCTTATAAACCAGATTGTATTGGTTTCACTTTCATCAATTCCCTGCCTCATCTTGAGGGGATTGTGAGGCCGGGGTTGTAAAAGCAACGTATCGTGCCTTGGGACTATAAGATGTCAGATGATCTTTATCTCCAGCGTGACTGTGCCAGATGCCATATCCAAAATAAATGAAAAGGCCTGGAGAGAGAGAGAGAGGGAGAGAGATAACAAACAAATGCAAGGCTTAATCATTCCGTTATAATAAAAAAAGATGACAACGGCAGCAATATATCCCATTTGTCATATTCCGCTGAGGTGCATGCTCACAGCAAAATGGAATGCGAAATAATGGCATATCTTACCAACAAGCACCCACACACCAAGGCGGACCCAGGTCTGAATCCCAAGATGCAGCATGAGTGTGACATTGCACAAGATGCTGAAAGCAGGGAGGAATGGAACTAGAGGAACCTTGAAAGGAGAAACAGATAATAAAGGACAGGAATAAAGAGATAAAAATGGCAACGCTTGTGAGTGCATCGGGGTTTTGTTAAAGATGCTTTTAATATCGATCTTGATGACCTTTTGTAATTTTCCCCTCATTCATAGCACAAAGTATTCCATTCTGAGAGACTAAAGGGGCTGGAAAAGAGATGGGGGACATTAAATGGTGATGCATCTCCAGCTTGAAGTTCTGGAGGGAAGATTGTGAATTAACCATACCCATATGAGAGCTCTGCAAGTGAAAGAAAAGAAGAATAAAAGGAGAGGAGGTGTGTGGTAAATCTGGATTTGGGGATTTTAACACAGGTTTACTGGAAAATCCGTGCCTGGTTAAAGACATGTTTTCCTTGTGGAAGGCACGAGAAAGTGGTATTCAGAATAGGAATAAGGCAATTTGTTTGGTCGGTTTTCATTCGAATCTAGAACCATGACTTTTCTTAACATTTACTTTATTTCCTCATTTTTTCCACTCTCATCCTCGACATTTAACCTTTGGTTCATTTTTTTTAATCTCTGCTTTAATCTAATCGTTTCTCCTAGTATTTGTAATCCGTTCATCTAATTTACTTCATTAATCTCACCTGAAAGCTGTCCTCAACAGCAGGTTGCATTTCATGTGCCCAGATCAAGCCAAGGCAGACAACGAACCCCAGGCCGACCAACACAGTGCATGGAGCGAGTATCTCAGGCCGATGCCAAGAAAAAAGCAGACTTAACGCTGCCAAAAGGGTGCTCATAACCACCAAACCTACCACCGCTGCAATCACCAACCTAGGGCCTGCGACCCCCACCAGCCAAGAGGGTGCCACGGAGGTGATACAGGGCCGTAGCTTTCCAGGAATTTTTTCAGGTGCTATTAACTCATGGGTATCAGCACAAGAACCTGGCTCCTCAGCCGATGAGAGGTCACCAGCCCGTAGCTCCAGACAGTGGACTGTGGAGGTAGGATTATGATTGCCATCTTTGTTGGAGCCTTGAGCACTGGAGCCCTTTGGGAGTGGTTGGTAGCTGGATTTTTGTGACCATAAAAGGGATTGGAGAGAGGACAAAGAAGAAAATAAGAGGATCAATGTATCAACACATCAGATTTATAAATGCACATGGAATCAGAAACTGTGATTTGTCCCTCTCACAAGAGAATATAATAAAGATCGAGATATTATTTTAAGTATAAATACTTTTATGCAAAACTTACCAATCAGCATTTCAATGAATAATAAATTTATTCTTACACAATCTAAAACTCATGGGAAAACAAGTTAATTTAGGCAACAATGAACAAATCAACACGGTACACTATATGGGGTTTGGCCTGAAAATATTGCCAAGTTAATCACGTTTACAGGACAAAAAAACAACAACTTAAAATAAATAAACCAAAAAATATAATTTGACGCAAATGTATTAATGGATATGCCTCTGCCCATGTTAGACGCCAACCCACTATTACGCTTTGATCTCAATTAAAGGTCATATGAGAAAGAGGGCGAGAGGACAAAGAGAGATAAGGAGAAGAGAGAAAACATCAGATTCTTTATACTCAAGTTTAAAAAAACAAAACAGCCTTTTTACAGCCATTTTTCCCTTCTGAGCAGGGGTTAGCTTTTTGCAGGCTCCATACAATCATGGTTCCCTTCTGGAGGAAATGTTTTTTATGGCCAGATGCCCTTCCAGACGCCAACCCTGGTCGTGTCTTATGATACACAGGGATATGGTACACCTATTCAAACCGGGCCTACACCGGGACCAGTACACTGGTACTCATTTTGCTGACCTCGGAAGGATGACAGGTCAAGTTAACCCCACCTGGTATTAATTCAACAGCTGAGCAGGATTTGAACTCAGGACCCTCGGATCCAAAGCTCGCCACCCAAACCATTAAGCCAACACCAGGCTTCAAACTTTAGTTTATGGAGTGCAAAACAATTTTCAAAGGGCACATGACCTTTTGAACTCAAAACTGAAACACTTCATCTTTGTGTTACAGTCCATACTTGTGGACCAAGTTTGGTTGAAATCCCTTCAGCGGTTGACAAGTTATTGTGGTAAAACAAAAACCAATAACGGAAGGACAACCGTACACATAATCACTGTGGCCTCTAGCTGCAGAGGCTTTAAAAAGGGTGAATTTACATTTATAATTTAATATGATACACAATACAATCAGAATGAACTTCACCCCCATTTCATGTTAGATTTTAAAATGTAGGGCAAGTTACAAATTCATATTCAACAAGAAACAATTAAGATTACCTTGGCCTCTTTGAAGCATTGAACAAAGAAGAAAATGTGAAGGTATTTGCATAAAAAGCATATATTTCTCCCAACTTTGCAAAGACCTTTTGTATTCACTGGCTGAGAACAATTTCTCGAAGTGTAAAATCTCATGAAAATTAATAATTTCGTTTTGCTTTCTCAACACATCATCGAGGAGGAGGACAAGGAAGATTAGGATGCAAGGTGGAGTCTTGAGGAGAGGTCAACGCCAACTCGACGTCTCCCTCCCAGGGTTTAACGGCCCTGGCCCATTGTCCTCCCCTCTCTCCCCCTCCTCCGCACCCTAACACATTTCAGGTGTTGACCACCATGGCAAAGAGGCAGCAGACTGAAGCTCGGAGTGGACGTCTGTAGCAGTTTGGGACTGTGAACCACCCCAATATTGGTTCACTTGTGGTCCTGTGCGAAGAACACTGACCCAACACTCAGATCCAGTCCACTGGATCTACACAACTGGCGTGCCGGGTAAGACCATCTGCCTGGAAGAGTGCAGGGCATGGTGCTCACTGAAATTGCCAGACCAGCGGTGCAAAGCATGCAACAATCCAGCAATTAACCACGTACAGCCAGCTCAACCCAGGTTAGGAGTCTGAGGTTGCCAGTGGAATTCCCGTCGCCAACCCCAACTGACTCCCCTGAGAGGGCCATGCCGCACACAGTGAATCACAAGCACCGTGGAAAAAAACTGAGGGAGGGGAGTAGGACCCGTGTCAACGGGGCATCCCCTTTTAAGACATATAGCAATAGTACTGCATATCTTATAGGAGGGACTGTCCTCATGAGCCTGACCATATCACAGACCGGTCACTGCACGCAGTAGACCAGTCCATGGGAGGTAGGCCACCACTCGAGACACCACATGACTCACAGTTCATCATTGTGTTACAAGGAGGCTGAGCTGCAGAAAAGTGTGGAGAGGAAGTGCCCCGTTCTTCGGATGGGCGTTAAACTGGATGTTATGTCTGATAGCATTTGTTGATGGATGTGGACATAAAAGATCTCATGGTGTTCTTCACAAAGAATAGATGAGTAATTGCTGGCAACCTGAACAAATTAAAAAGTTCTGCCATTCAGTCAAATCTCAGGCTTGGTTAGCCAGTTTGTGAAGGACTTGAGCCTTCCTCAGCTGAGTCCATAAAATATTTGCATAATCAGGACAGTAGTAGTAGTACTTTGGTTGTAGGCTCCTTAGATATCGATTTTCTTTCGATATTGATATACCGGTGGGGTCGCACTGTCATACACTGAAATGTTGATATTATTTTTAATAAAATAAAATTTATTTATTGTTTTTTTAACGCAGGTTCCAAAAATCCACAATGGTCCAATGGTCTATTACGTATTTATATATGATGTACATATCATTGACACACGGTAATTTTTCAAAGAATTCCCCCCCCCCCCCACCATCCCTATGATGAGAACGGTAATTTTACTTCCAACTTCAACTTGTTTTAAAAATGATTTAGTTTTAAAGCGAGATCAGTAATGGTAATCGGCAGAGGTCAGAATCCATCACTATTGCTGTACCGGTATGACTATCACGGAATGCTGTAGAGCTATCGCTGTCATACCGCTATCGCTGTCATACCGCTATCGCTGATCACTGACTCTGCACAGGGTTTCTAAAGCACACCTGATTCATATTAATCATAACCAATTGGCAATTACTTTAAAACCAACCACGAGGGCAAAGAAAAATGCGACTGCTTGTACGGAGCTGATGAGCTTGGATGCTGAGGGTTAAAAGTTAAATCCTATTGCACTTACTCCTGGTACATCTTGATGTCATACCTTTCACTGTTCCCGTTACATGTTTAGCTGAGACGCCGAATGCATCAAAGCTTTTAAAATCATGTACAGTATTTAAAGATTGTAAACACCTTTCTTCAATTTGTTAGTGATATGCCAGGGGCTTTTTCATACAGATTTTTTTCGAACATTATATCGATGTAACCAGTATATCGACATATCGCTGGACTCTATTTTGTTGTAAAGGCTTTAGAGGCTTGTGATTAGGGTGCAGGAAAGCTTAAGCAGACAAGTTTCATCTCTGCAAGTCCAACCTGTTTAATGTCACTCAGCTTCCTCATCTCTGCAAGTCCATGGTTGGAACTGCAGTGGACAAGGTAGAGCATTTTAAAGAGAAAGCACTACCAAGACAGATAAGGAGGGAGACTAAAACACAATTTTTTATTATTTTTTTTTTGAAACGTTTACAAATGTATTTACAATAAAGTGTTTACAAAAATAATGACAAGACAAGTAAAAGTAAAGAGCCTTGTGGGGAATACTACAAAGTGCATTATTTATTGTCCAAATTACTTTAAAACTCCCAATAGTTCTGAAATATTGTACCGCCTTCAACTCCGAAGTGATTCGTGAATGAAATTAAGTTCTCAGGCATGCAAAACTACACTGCAATACATTGCTTTCAATCTTTGCCTTTCTAGTTTTATATATTGCAAGTTTTGTATTTTCTAAAATTAAGTTAACCAGTATATCCTGTGATCGGTTCTTTCTTTACACGGTGACCAAATATAAAATGTGTTGGGGTAAAATGAAACCAAAAGCGTAAGAGTAGGTTTCTCACCAGCAAAAAACTGGTTGAAGATGCGGGCATTACAGGTATATGTTAAAATGGTTTCTACTCACACACAGAAGCAACATCCATGGGGAAAATTTGTGAAAGGTTGCAGCAGAGCACCAGAACTTAGTGCCCCATGAAGCAATCTCCAACTTAGGTCCTCCACCACCCTTGGTGTTGGGTGGAGATAAAGAGATTCCCACATTGGATCAGTAGGTAATGGAGGCAGAAGAACCTCACACCAGGGAGTATCCATCCGATTTGCTAACTCAACAAAATGGAGTGATGGATTACTTGTGCATATATTTCTTTCCTTGTTGATTCACTGAAGGACACCTCATTTGTGCCAGGGACTTTGCTCATATTATGTGCAAGTGGTGCTTGGAAGAGATTGCATCCGTATGGTTTCATCACAAAAGCCACAGAAGTAGGGGGGGGGTGAACCTGCATAGCTTCCCCATCTTCGCAAGGTTTCTCCAGGTAAGTTAGACAATCAGGAGACAATGAGTTTTTAATATCTTGGAGTATCCTAAAAGGAACTCTGACTGTCTACAGGTCTATATTTGCTGCGAGTTCCTCATGTGGGAGAACTCCATTCTTCCCATCCTTTAGGAGATCGCCTACTGTGGATATACCCTTAGCCAAAGGCTTACCCCTTATAGTGAGGGAAGCTCGCTAGCATTGGGACTTGTACAAGTGAGTTCAAGAAAAGCAGTTTTTCCAGCAGGTCTTTCTCTGATGCCTGGTGTTGGCTTAATGGTTAGGGTGGTGGGCTTTGGATCCTAGGGTCCTGAGTTCAAATCCTGCTCAGCTGTTGAATTAATACCAGGTGGGGTTAACTTGACCTGTCATCCTTCCGAGGTCAGCAAAATGAGTGCCAGCATGCTGGTATCCTGTGTCGGAGGGGCGACCCGTCCAGGATTGTGCCCAATAGCCAAGGAGACTGCTTAAGCAGCACCAACGCTCTGCACAGAGTATGGTCCCAATCTCCTCCTCCTCCTCCTCTTTCTCTGGATGATAGTAGACATGTTACGTGACATTTGACTTCAAATCGTGATGCAAAGGTCCCCTTTGGCATGGAAGTTCCTTAGGGTCATAGAAACAAATTTATCCAAAGACACGTCATATCTCAGAATCCAAGATGGCCGCCGTCGACCATTTTGGAAAACATGGCCCAGTCACAGCTCCTGAACAGTTTGTCATAGAAATTATGATACATGTTTTCTAACTAACTTGAGGTCACTGAACTCATTTCCGGTGACAATTTTGCTTTCTAATGGATTTAAAGGTCAAATCCTAGACAGAAATACATAAATGTTACATTTTTTTCTAAAATGTATGAGAAAATAAAATTGTGAGAACAAGACATGACTTAACATGTCTACTATATGATGGTTAGGTCAGACCCAACTCAGAAATGGTTTTCTCATGCTGAATTTAACTTCACATGAGTTAGTCACATAATGTATCTATGTTATGTGACCTTTAATTTTTACTTTCAGATTCAAAGTGACTAATCCAAATGAGTTCCGATAACTGTGAAAGCACGCCTGCCACGATGGACTAGAGCCTATGTTTTATATGTCAATCAGACGAGACTCGTAATCCAACTTCGGATCCCCTCATCATCTGTTAAATTGAGAAACAATCCTGAAAGACTTTCAGCCACTTACAGACAGGTTGTGAACAATATCCAGGAACTCAATGAATTAGGTGAGCTGCCTGATTTTGTATTCATAGAGAATACAGGTGACAGTGATAATCAGAATATAGTGCAGCTGATGATGTCTAATCATGTAGTGTGGCACAAAGCTTGCAGGAATGCTGTCGACAAACAGAAAGTTCAGAGAGCCAGGAATAAGCATCAAGGACAAGCGTCATTTAGCCCGGTAAAAACTCATGCAGCCAGGTCAGTCACACAGACATCACCCTCTACATCTTTGAGCAAACCAGTTGACACTCCGTGTCTCTTTTGTGATGAAGTGGGCAACAAGAAAGAGCTCAGAAAAGTTGCTACACTTGGCTTGGATAAAAATATATAAATGACTGTGCTCAGCTGTTGGGCGACAAACGCCTGTTGTCTAAAGTGTCCGCTGGTGACTTGATCACTATCAATGCCGTCTATCATTGTGCGTGCCTGACTCGGCTGTATAGGAAAGTGGAGACGGTTGGATGTGACATCACTGATAGTCATAACATGCAGGTGATGCGAGCACATGTTCTCAATGAGTTACTTGACTTTATTGAAGATAACCGTGGTTCAGGGGAGTCGCTAGTAATAGCTCACTTGACGACCCTTTATGATAAGCATATTGCTGCTCTCGGCTTTCCCTACACAAATGCAATACAACACTCCTTAGAGAGGACATTGAGCGCATGATTCCTGACATCAAGGCAGTAAAGATTAACCGTTGCTGGTCTCTTGTTTTCGACGATGACCTATCCAAAGCTATAGTTGATATGAAAGACAATACAGTGGTGCCCCCAGAATCCGAATTTAATTTGTTCCAATAGGCTGTTCAGATTCCAAAACTATTTTCCCAATAAGAAATAATGGAAAGTGAATTAATCCGTTCCTGGACCCCAAGAAAACCCACTTTCAAAACACTTTCAACTGAAATTACCCATGTTTAAGGTAAAATAAGATGAGTAAATGACCTTTTCTGGGTCATGAATCTCATTCCAAACCTGGGGATGAGCAGGAGCGTTGTCGCTTCTTCTATCAGGTCTGGATGCAGCTCCGCCTATCAGTGGCCATTGGGATCCAAAACGTAAACTGTTCAGCCTGGTGGAGATATGTAATTAACCATGAAGCACCAAATGGTGTTTTATATCCCAGTACACTCTGTGGAGACACAAACGTGCCATTTTCACCGCACGGTTCCACGGGAGAGAATCAAGAGGTGAAGCGATTGGGTGACGCAGCATGACGTCACTACCATGCTCGCGAAAAAAAACATTGAGTTCGTTAAAGCTGATTCGTCAGAGGGTTCATTGAATGAGTTCGCTTCACGACGGGTTTTCGCGCTTTTATCGCTTCTTTATTTTTCAGAATCCGACACACGGTCGATTTCGGCAGCTAGAACATGGCAGCGAGATCAGACACACGCGTACCGTTCTCATGCTTAGCGATAAGTTCTTTCTTCAACTCAATTGTCGTTCTCACGGACTTCCTCTTACTCCTATTTGCTTCACTGCTCTTCTTGGGTGCCATGGTGAATGCACAAGGGTGATAATTGAAAAAAAATGCACAAATCAAGGTGAAAACACGAGGTAAAGTAGCGATCGACACACGAGAGATGCTTTCACGACTACTTCCACCGACGAACTGAATGAACAAAGCGCGAAGATGCGCGTCAAACAGGTGGGGGAGACACGTGAACAAACATGAACGCCACGTTGTGTTCGGTTTTTAGGGCAAAATTTTCTCGAAAAAAATTGTTCGGATTCCAATTTGTTCAAACAATGGGGCGTTCGGATTCTGGGGGCACGACGGTACATCAACTGAAGTCTCCACCCTGCACAAAGCAGCCAAGATCCTCAGTCGAGAATATCTTCAAATGCGGCAAGCTTTTATGGGTTCCTTCTCAACCTCATCTGAAGCTGAATCAATCCCAACCACTCTGCGTTCATTCCTGTACATGCTTCTTGATGGACCATCTATCGATCAGCCATCTCCTGGATCTGAGAAGTCCAAGGTTGCAACATCAATTGGGCAGCAGATTATCTTCAACTCAGTTGCATGCAGATCCAAGAAACGTGACAGTGTTCCACGTCACAATAGAGATAGGGAAACACCAGCATCGCTGTATATGGCTATGAAAGTACATCTTCAAACTGGCCGTGAATCTCTAATCGATGATTTGCATCAGCGAGGGTTGTGCATCTCGTATGACCATTTGAGAGTACTAAGTACAGATATTGCGAATTCTGTCATTGGTCACTGGGAGCAGGTTGGTGTGGTGGTCCCCCCTCAGGCAGTTAAACACGTTTTCACCACAGGCGGTTTTGACAACATTGACCATAATCCATCCTCTACGACGGCAACATCAGCCCTCCATGGAACATGCATCAGCATTCACCAGCACTTCTCGTCAGACACACAACAAGTTGTGAATCTTGATGAGATCCTCAATCCAGATGAGATGGGGAAGAAGACTGTGCGGTCCATTTGCAAGTGTAAGACTGAATGTAAAGCTCCTTGGAAGTGCTGCGTGCAGAGACAGCGCTGTATGCTTCTCTGCAGATGTCAAGGTTCGTGCGCCCACACTGGCAGGATGTACCAGGACAAGAGAGGAGAAGAGGAAGAACTTGTGTAATTACGACATTGTGCGATGGATAATCTAATTACCTCAAATTTTCTGTATGTGAAAAACAATAAAATTTGTTATAATTTGTATTATTTTTTGGATTTCACCTTTAAATGCATCTGAAATGCATAGCTGATGCCGGAAATGAATTCAGCGACCTCAATTTAGCAAGAAAACATGTCATAATAGTTTCTATTATGTTATTATATTATTATTATATTTTATTGCTTGACGGAAAAAAATCAAGAAACACTCCCCTCTCATGTACGAACGAACGAAAGACGTCATTTCCGCCCACCATGGCATTTCGCGCCAAACGCCGAAAGCTAAGTTCTTCTTATGCCATCATTCTCTTTAATATTAGCCACGCGCTGTATTGAAGGATTTCACTTGTTTCCTCTAAAGTGCTCCAGTTGTGAATTGATGAGCATTTACGAGAGATAGACAAATAGACCCCCATATATTTATGTTAACTGTGACTCCATGTCAATTGCTGAAACAGCATAGGGAGTTCTTTAACCTGCAACCAGGAGTCCAGCACTCTTCCACCAATTTATTTTTGCAAATGATGCTGTCGAGTAGATTTGGTGACAGTCATAAACTGTTTGCATGTCTCTTGCACTTCCTGCAAACGAGAACATTATCTGCATAAGCAGAAAGAATGAAGGGAATATTACTGCACGGCACCACGATGCCGGTTAACCTTCGCCCCATCAGGCAGAGAAAAGGTTCAGTACACAGGGAATAGAGCTGGCCAGACAGAGGACATCCTTGCCTTATTCTACTCTCAAAAGGAGAAAGGTGCAAGCAAGGAACCATTCACTTTCATGAGGCACTATGCAGCAGTGTACAGTGTCCGAAGCATGCCAACATACAGTGCCGATAGAAAGTCTACACACCCTTTCAAAATTGTCACCTTTTGTTGCCTGATAGCCTGGAATTAAATTGCATTAAAGGTCCCCTGACAAGCAAAAGTACTGAAATTTCATTTATACATGTCCTATAGGAGTTTTTCATCGTGATTTCAGATCTGAAAAGGTTTTTTCACAATACTCATTCTGTAAAATGTAAAATTTAAAAAACAAACCTCTTCGGGAAGGCCCCTAAAAATTCTCCTGAAAGGGGCGTAACTCACATGACGTCAACTACAGGATGACAAAGGCTGCACGTAAGTTACTCGGGTTGGTGGTCTACGTGATTCTATTGACTTTCTGTGTGTTTCCACATTTGATTGGTCGACTCAATCGCTTCGTTCATTTCTGCTTTAAAAAAATCGAACATTTGGTTTTGAATAATGGATGGCATGGACTTCGATTTGTCTAGTAACGACAGTGAGTGTGAGAGAAATGAAGCATTTTGGTCTGAATCACTTGGAGAATTGTCGGATAACGTAGTCGCGGGAGGTGAAGTTCAGGCAGCTGGAAATGAAATACGGCCTTAGCAGTTCGAGCCCGAAGCAGGACAAGCAGAGGAAAATGGCGATGAAATTCCCGGAGTTAATTATGAGCAGGAGGACATCGAAGGAAGACTTGGCAATAACAACTGGTTAGACTAAATCCTATTCATAATTCAATAATGTAAATTCGACTTGCATACTGCTCGATATCAGAAATATTTTAATGAGGTGACGTGACCAACGCAGTGCGGCGCAGCGGACATGCTTCTCCGCGGCGAATAAATCACAAGCAAGGCCGGCGCATGTCATCGGCCGTATCTCTCTGCGCATAAATCTCAGCAATCTCGCTGTTCGGATACGATGAAAACTTGTGTGCAGAACACACCTTGTGACACAATTGTCTCGAGTAGTCCGATAAATCTGACGTTCTGTTGCATTTTTATTTATTTTATTCCTACTGTTGTCATGTAGCATCAGTAGAAAACAATAAGCCTGGTGTTGGCTTAGTGGTGAGGGTGGCGGCTTGGGATCCTTGGGTCCTGAGTTCAAGCCTCGTTGGCCGCTGAATTAAAATACACCAGGAGGTTGACTCAGCCTGTCATCCTTCTGAGGTCGGCAAAATGAGCACCAGTGTACTGGTAAGGGGGACACTGCATCAGCAGCATAGCCGCGTCCCAACCAATGATGCAACCAGCAGCCACAGGCTGCACTCAAGAGAGAGAGAGAGAGAGAGAGAGAGAGAGAGAGAGAGAGAGAGAGAGAGAGAGAGAGAGAGAGAGAGAGAGAAACAATGAAGAAAAGAGAATAATAAAAGAAAGCTACAGCACGTCTGAATTAATTATCGGCCTAGTCGGACGGACAACGGATTTATCGGCCGAGTCGGACGGACGACGGATTTATCGGACAAGTCTAGAGCAGTGTTTCTCAACTGGGGTTCCCCGGAACCCTGGGGTTCTGCAAGAGGTCGTTAGGGGTTCCGCGAGAAACAGTAATAAATAGGCTAATGTATTTTTGAGTAGTTTTTGCTTGATTTAATATTCGTAATTTTACTATACACGTACAGCATATTGTTGGAAACTCCTTGGTTATTATAATAGAGGCTTCAACCTCTTATATTATTTACAATTATAACAACCATAGGGAATGTATTTAATGATGTCTATATGGCGCCAGTGTGAAACCGCCCTCACTGGTTTGTGGACGTCCTGTATGCGGCGGATTCATGTATCATTGAGTGACTGACTCAAGTACGGGACGCATGCACGGTATCAATCTATCTTCTCTGTGCTTCCTAACATGAAGTCAGTCTCAGTCTCAGTCTCAGTCTCAGTCTCAGTCTCAGTCTCAGTCTCAGTCTCAGTCTCTCTCTCTCTCTCTCTCTCTCTCTCTCTCTCTCTCTCTCTCTCTCTCTCTCTGTGTCTCTCTCTGTCTAGGTTAGTTCTTCTGTTTACCTTTATTGCTTCAGCTTTATTTGTTTAAGTTTTGTTGATCAAGTTACATGAGGTGTGTTTTTTAATTGTCAAACGGACTCGGGGTTGACAAACACTTTCAAAAATGACGTTTTCAAAAAAATATGTTATTTTTTGTGAATTAAAACCTCGGAGTGAGGTCTCATAAACGAGCAGTATGTTTTTTTTTTCATTGCCAATAAATTTGACAAAAAGGGGGTCATTTTTTCCTTAAAGCAGGTATCCGAAAAAATATATTATATTTACCACGTGAACGACGATAAAAAATATAAAAGAGCTAGATATTAATAATGGTATATAATAATTTTTATGCAGGGGTTCCCTGAGACATGAAAACTATTTCAAGGGTTCCACAAGGGTAAAAAGGTTGAGAAACGCTGCTCCAGACTCTAGAGATCTCGAGTCAATCCACTCTGTGCTAGTTTCTGTATGTGATGTCAACGCTGCAATTCGCTGGTCAACTTTTTTTTAAGGGGTAGCGTATAGCAAGTTGTGAAAAGCACCAGAAATGATTGAAATATTTCTCTAATTATCCCATTTTTGATAAAAAACGGGTGATTTCTTCACCAGGAAGGTCAAGTTAATATATAAATAACCAGAAAGTTTTGCATGTCAGGGGACCTTTAAATCAGACTTTTCCCACCTTTATTTATACATCATAACCCATAATTTCCAAGTGAAAAACAAATTCTATAAATATCAGAAGATTAATTAAAAATATAAAACTAGAATATCTTGTTTGGATAAGTGTGCACCCCCCTTATAATAGTAATTGTAAATTAGATTAAGTGTAACCAATCACCTTCAAAATCACACACCAAATTAATTGGCCTCCACCTGTGTTCAATTGTCGTGATTCTGATTATTTCAGGATAAAAATCAGCTGTTCTTGTAGGTTTCCTTTTCTGGGTAGTATATTTCACAGCAAAGACTCAACCATGAGCACCAAAGAGCTTGCAAAAGACCTCCAGGATAAAGTTGTGGAAAGGCACAGATCAGGGGATGGGTATAAAAAAATATTTCAAAGGCCTTAAATATCCCTTGGAGCACAGTCAAGAAAATCATTAAGAAGTGGAAGACATATGATATCACCAAGACCCTTCCCTAGATCAGGCCATCCCTGCAAACTGGATGACCAGCAAGGAGGAGACTGATCAGAGGCCACCAAGAGGCCAATGGCAACTATGAAAGAGCTACATGCCTTTTTGGCAAAGACTGGTCACTGTGTGCATGTGACAACAATATCCCAAACACTCCACAAGTCTGGCCTGTATGGAAAGGTGGCAAGAAGGAAGCCATTACTCAAAAAAGCCCACCTTGAATCCTTTTGAGGTATGCAAAAAAAAAAAAACACTCCAGAGATTCTGAAGCCATGTGGCAAAATGTTTTATGGTCTGATGAAACCAAGATGGAACTTTTTGGCAAAAATGCAAAACAAACATGTTTGGCACAAACCCAACACAGTACATCACCCAAAGAACACCATCCCTACTGTGAAGCATGATGGTGGCAGCATCATGTTTTGGGGATGTTTCTCATCAGCAGGGACTGGGGCACTTGTCATAATAGAAAGGAAAATGGATGGAGCAAAATACAGGAAAAACCTAGAGGAAAACCTGCTGCCCACTGAAAAAAGTGGAAATTGGGACAGAAGTTCACCTTTCAGCATGACAACAAACCAAAGCACACAGTCAAAGCTACACTGTAGTGGCTAAGGAACAAAAAGATAAATGTCCTTGAGTGGCTCTGTCAGAACCCCGACATAAACCCAATCAGAAATCTGTGGCATGACTTGAAGATTGCTGTTCAACGCACCCCACGTAACTTGACAGCTTTTGTACAAAATAAAGGGCAAATATTTCCCAATCAAGGCATGCAAAGTTGGTGGAGATCTCTTCCAACAGACTCACAGCTATAATTGTTGTCAAAGGTGCTTCCACCAAGTATTAACTCAGGGGGGTGGATACTTATCCAATCAAGATATTCTATTTTTGTATTTTTAACAATTTTTCTGAAATTTGTTGATTTTGGTTTTCCACTTGGAAGTTGTGGGTTGCATTGTGTAACTACAGGTGGGAAAAGTCTGATTTAATACAATTTCATTCCAGGCGAAAAGGCAACAAAAGGTGAAAATGGAAACCAAGGAAACTCTATTCACGCTGTGGAAACCAAGGCATTTCGGATCATTGGCATCTCCGGCGATGAGGCTGAGTCTTTGGGCCTATCATTCTCTCACCGCAGGCTGGTCGGTGGTCTTTCTGTCTTCTACAGTCTCCTCTCCAGCCTCTCCCCCTTGCTCTCTCTGCGATTTGTCCCCACCACATTTCCACAGGGCGCTCAAGGTCCACCAACAACCCGCTTCTGGTAAAACTACCAAAATCATGAATCAATGCTCACCTTCACTCTTTCATTCCTCTTTTTTCCCACCTTTGGAATAAACTCCCTCACTCTATTCAATCCCATTCTTCCCTCCAGGCCTTCAAAACAGCTGTTCACCACCACCTCTTATCTTCCCCCATCAAAATCCTCGATCTTTTCTACCCCGATTAATCCATCCAAGCCCACCTCCTTCACATTCCCTGCTTTCCTTCCTGAAAGTCCCTGTAATGTCCATCTTATATTCCCAATGTTCCCCGCTCCATCCCTCTCTCTTCCACAGATCTCCTAATGTCTATGTTCCCCACTGTTTTGTCCTTCCCACTCCCACCCCTCTTGTCTCATGCCCCCCCCCCCTTGCTGTGCGTTGTGTGTTAGCTCTCACACAAGCCTCGACAAGCTGTACAAAAAAAAAAGATATTGAAAAGGGGTGTGGACTTTCTATAAGCACTGCATCTCCTCCCTAACCCAAAGGATTAAAAAGTTTCAAAGAGGTAGTCATGGTTCACTCAGTCAAATGCTTTCTCCTGGTCCAGAGAAAGGAAGCCAATTTGAGTTTTTGTCATGCCCAAATAGTGTATCATGTCGCTGACCAGATATATATTGTTACGGCTGTGGAAATTCGCAAACCACCATTCAGGTCCCGTAGGTGAGATATCTCTTAAATGCATGTGTAGTTAGCCCCAAACCCATTGTTTAGAGGGAATAAATGTGATTCATTCAGGCTGCGACGCTTTGAGTCAGTTGTTTTTCTTTCTCTATCTTTTATTTCAAATAAAACCAAATGAGGACGCTCGGTGGGCTTTTCGCGCCATTCTTCTCCGCGCTTGGTGTGAGGGGAGAGAAGCGAGGGGAGGGCAGCTGGCGCTCGATTGGTGGATGCGCGGTGTGACGCGGCCAGGGAGGAGGAACGCCCCTCTTCCATACCTTTCTCGAAGTGCCTCGAAGGGGGATGGAGCAAAGAACGGGGCGGAGCAACAGGGTGGAGCTCCGAGGATATAAAAGTTGGAGACGGGGGAAGCAGTTTTGTCGATGCTCTTGCTGGGTGGATGCTCTTGCTCAGTGGATATACTTGCTTCGTGGTTGCTCTCGTCTTCTGGCTCGCTCGTCCTGGTGGCCGCTGGCCGGGTCTTTTGTGGGGCAGTTGCAGGACCCCGCTGGCGGGAAGGAGCATCCGCCATTTCCCACTCCCGACTTCGGGCATCCACGTTCCCCCCCCCTATCCGCGGTGGGGAAAGCGCCGAACACTCGGTCCATGGCGTCGAGTGGCCAACATGTGCAGGCGCGAGGCACGCCGGAGAGGCCTCGCCTACCACGCTCGGGCACGGAGTCGCGGCCAGGTGGGACCACGTCGACGGACGTCGGAGAGGGACTCGACACGCTCAGGGAAGTCGCGACTTCCATTTCTTTTGGGTTCTGTGTAAACGTGTGTGTGTGTGGTGCCAGTCTGGTGAAGTAAAATTGTATAAGTGTTCTGTGTAGTAAATCATATTCAGTTGTAGCTCTGCATCGTTCCTTGCTTGTGTTTCTTTACGGTGATTGTAAATACGTGTATTGCTTTTATTGTATCCCTGTGACTGTAATATACGTGCCTTCCGTATTAAATGTGCTTGTCCGATTGTTCCCCGTTTCGCTGCGTCCTTTCCTTCGTTTGAATCTCCATCTTGCTTCACGTAACGGGTTCGTCGTGGGCTTAATACGCCCGATTATTAATCAGAACCGTCGAGGCCGACGCTAACACCGCTCGGTTATCCCGATAGTACGGAACGGACCGCTTAAGCGGCCCATGTCCGGAGTCGACCTGCGGCGAGGTGCGATCGCCGGTTTACCATCCGCGTGGGTATTTAGGTAGGTTGAGTTTGGCGAACAACCCTATCCCACGCGGGTGGCCGATTGGCACGATCGTGGTGAGGCCGAAAGGCCCACCCGTGACTAGCTCCCGGCGTTAGTCCGAGAGGGTCACGACAGAATTGTCCGTCCGGTGGGTGACGTGCCGCGATCCGAGTCACGTGGCCGATCGCACGCCGGCGGGCGCGAATTCGCAACACTGGTGTCAGAGAGCGGGAAACAAACTCTCTTGTCTCCAGCTAAATTCACGGGAATCGGTCCAGGGGTGAGAGGAGCGACCCCCGATTCCCTCCAAATTATGAGCGAGCTAAATTAACCCCTTACGAGAAATAAGATGGCGTCTCACGGCGAGCGGGTGCCGGGTGGATTAGGTATGTGTAGTAATAATTTAGAATCCATGGCCCGGGATGGTACCTCTTGTAATTATAATCTAACGGGGAGCTCAACCCGATTTACTGAGCACGGACATTGCAGGCAAACTGGGTCACATAATGGCGGCGCGATCGCCCCTCAGCGCAGCACGGAGCGAGCGGCAATTTATGGCGCGGCGAATGGCGCAACACGAGGCGAGTACTCCCAACAGCCACCACTTCAAGCCACGTGGTTATGGCAGGTGAAGCAGGCGGACATTGACGGGCTTCAAAAACAATTGGAGGAAGAATGGAAAAACAAAACAGAGGAGGAAAGACGGAAATACAAGTTGGAATTGGAGCAACTGACGGGTGAGGTAGGAAGAGGCAATCGAAACAGAAAAAGCTTGGAAGAGAAGGTAAAAAGAGAACAGGAATATCAGAAACAATGGAAAGAAGCCAAAGCAAGGTCGGAGTGTGTGGAGATGAAGACGGAATTAGAAAAAATAGCTGCTGAGTTACGGAAACACCAGAACAAAGAGAGGGAACTACAAAACGAACTGAGAGTGTTAAAAGAGGAAAGGAAGAGAACGGAAAATGAAACGTTAAGAAACCACACTGTACAGATCGAACAGCTGGAAGCGAAGGCCAGACTAAAGAATGAGGAACAAGAAAGAGTTATGAAGGAAGAACGAATGAGACAGGAGAAAGAAATCAGTCAGTTGAAAGAAATGACGAGATTGCAGAATGAGGAACAAGAAAGACAGTGGAATAGAAAACTGAAAGAGTATGAATTTGAAACTGAACGACAAAAGGAAAAAAATAGGTTTGAATACCAGGAGAAAGTAAAGGAGCAAGGAATGAAGCAGGAAGGAGAAATCAGGAGATTGAAGGACACAACGAGATTGGAGAGGGAAGAACGAGAGGAACAATGGAATAGAAAACAAAAAGAACATGAATTTGAGATTGACCAATTGAAAGAAAAGGCGAGGCTGGAGTACGAGGAGATAGACAAAGAACAGCGAATGAAACACAAAATGGAGATGAACCAAATGAAGAAATCCATGAAACTGGATAAGGAAAGACAGGAGAGGAAACGAGGAAGAGTTGTGAGAGAACAGCGAATGAAACACAGGAAGGAAATGAGCCAATTGAAAGAAACGATGAGATTGGAAAATAAAGAGCAGGAGAGACTGTGGGATAGGAAACAAAAACAAAATGAGGTTGAAATTAATGAACTCAAGGAGAGAGTAAAATGGAAGTCCAGAGAGATGGAAAAACTCCAGAAAGAAACAGAAACTAATAAATGTACAGAGACACGGGAGATAGAGGGTGAATTGGACAGGGTTAGAGACGCACACACACACACACACACGGAGTTAGTAGAGAGGCTTCATGAGGGTGAGCTGGCGGACTGTGTCGGGACCCGGTGCAGGCAGCTGGATGGCCTCCTCCAGGAACGAGGGGAGGGAGTATGCCCCCTTGAAGCAACTCACGACCAGGTGGGTTCGGTCGTGCTTTGTGAGGTTGAGGGGACGGGTGCTGTGGACAGGTGCACGGAGAGCTTGGGGGGGTATAGAGGCCCGGGAAACCCTTGTGGTGGCACAAATCCCCAGTGTGGTTGTCCCGGTGTGTGTGGTGCAAGGTGTGAGTGCGCACCCGTGTGTGGAAGCGACCCCGTGTGTGAGTGGTGTGGTGGCGAGTGTGCCGAAGGGCGTGCTTCCCGGCACGTCGTGTGTGGATGAGGCACCGCGGGTGAGTACCCCCGCGTGTGCGAGTGGTATGGTGTGTGCAAGGGAAATGGCACGAGTGAGTGAACGGCTGAGTGCAAGGGAGACCGTGTGTGTGAGAGAGCGGTATGTGAGGGAGATGACGGTGGGCATGTGTGAACATGCAGCCGCGTCTCCCGGTGTGAATGTAATGGAGTGGAGTGTGAGCCTCGTGACACGCAGGTGTGCGTGGTTTGAATGGCGACGAAGACGGCGACAGATAGACAAAAGCCGGGTAGCGGCCGTAGTTGTAATGAGCACCGCGCCGGGCTCACCCAGCAGCGAGCGCAAGGTCCGTGCCGTGCAACGCACGAGGCCGCCACGTGCTCGCTTGCGGGAGTGAAGCCCGGTCCGGAAACGCCAGCGGTGGATTTGCCGATCCCGCGGACGGACAAAGTCTAGGCAGGTAAACGGATTTGGACCGGACGGGTTCTCCACGCGAGCGGGTGTGTTAAGCTCCAACGGGCAGAGCACATGTGTTCGCGTGGGGAACCCCTCGAGACGTGAGGCTTGCGTTTTTTTATGTGCCGGGTGACGTCATGGCTGCATGTGTAGTTGGAATCCGGCAGGAGGGTGAATCCCTGCCGGATGGTACCGTCCAAGAGGGACGAGGGACGCGAACAGCTGCCATGACGTCACGCCAAAGGTGCGCGGCTGTGAATTGCCGCGCTGGTGCGCAGGTTGCGAGTTGCCGCGCTGGTGCTGCGTGATGAAAAAAAAAAAAAAAGCAAGCCTCGCTTTCGGGTGAACAGGATTCCTGGGCAAGGGGTGGATGATCCCCTTGGCCAGGGCACAGGATGGACACTAGCTAGGGGGAAGGGTTAGCTTAGTTAGACAGGCTCCATGGGGCAGGGGTAAGTCCTCATGGGGCCCGTGGAATGGATTAGTTAGAGGGATTGTAGCCAGATTTAGGTTGGGAAATGATTTTTTTTGATTTTGAGGACATGGACAGACTTGTGAGTGTGTAGAGGGGACGTAGTTTAGCTACGTAGTGTTAAATGGAACGTGCTATAGTATAAGGGATGACGTGGGAGCACGAGTTAGTTAGGGGATGTAGTCAGCAGGATGGCAGAGTTCAGCGGTGTGTGTGTTGAAGAGTTGTGAGGTGAGTACATGTGCTTGGTGAGTGAGTGAGGCCAGTGGGTCTGTGTGAATGGAGCGAATGTGGAATGCATGGTACGATGAGTGATTGGGGGAAGGAGTGACTCCCGCCCAAGGAACCCTGGGGTCAGTGTAGACTGAGTTAGTGGGTTAGTCAAATTAACAAAAATGGAAGTAGTTTTGTTGTTGGTGGGAAAGTAGGCTCGAAACCCGTTTGGAGGGGTGCAGGAGCCCTGTTGACGGGCTGGGAGCGTGGCTCCGAAAGGTGAGTATCGCTGAGTGGGTACCCTGGGCACCAGGCTAGTTGGCCGTAGTAGGTCAAGGGCCCATGGGGGGCCGGGATAGCGTAGTGGGCACGGGTGCGCCCGCATGGTGCGGGGGCCTGGGGCGCCATTAGCCACGTGGGCAGTGTTGTGGGCACGGGTGACCCTCGGAAAGGGGCCCGGGAAGCCAGCCTGCCACGTGAGCGTTTCAGGGGAGTCGCCATGGAGGGCACTCCCGGGTGTTTAGTGAGCTGGTAGGCTCGGAGGCAGTGTAGTGCCCGGGGGTGCCATCGTCAGAGAATCGGCAGAGGGTCGTGCCTGCTAAGGGAGCCACGTGTCCCAGCCATGAGACTGTGTGAGGGCACGGGAAGAAAATTGGGGGGCGAGGCCCAAAATTGTAAGGACACCAACACAGGCGACGGGAATCTGGGTTTTTAGAACCAATAGTTTAAGTGCGAGGCGCTTGTTGAAAGCCCCGAGGTAGTTTAAGAGATAATGGTTAGGTTAGATAGGAAGTGTACCCCTCCGCACCATCCATCCCTTCGCTCTCGTTGTGGGCCGCTGGACCCACTTTGTGTTATAGATCGCTGAAGTCTGGGGAGGCCATCTTGAGTCTTGAGTTGGGCCTCAACGCAGGACGCTAGCTCTCCCTCATTCCCCTCCAGGAAGGGAACATAGGGGTTGGGAGTCGGCTAGGTGACGAGATAGGTTAGCCGAACAAGGACGATAAAGAGGGTTAGGGGATGATTTATAGTGGGGAAGTATGAAGTAAAAAAAAAAAAAAAATTGGGGGCTAAATTGGATTTTGACAAATTAAGGGAGTGGGTGTGGACAGTGACAGACAAAGGCGATAGGTGGGAGGGAGACAGCAGGCAGGTCCGAGCCCGCCTTCCGAGTGGCCAGCACAACCGCACTCCCTCCACCAACCTCCACTGACAGGCAAAGGCTGGCCAGCTTCATCTGCTGGCTGTGTTGCTTCAAGGCCTGTGCCGGCCAACTTCATCTGCAGGCTGCTGTTTTGCTGCAAGGCCTGTGCCGGCCGGATCGTCTGCAGCTGCTGTGCTTCAAGGCCTGTGCCGGCCAGTTTGTCTGCCAGCTGCGTTTGCCTGCAGCGGCCCTGTTCTACCGGCTTTGTGTGCCTGTCCACCTTTGCCATGCCATGCCATGCCCACTGCCCACATCATCACCAGCCCCCGTTCAATTTTGCTTTGCCCCCCCCCCGCTGTTCATTTCCATGCGCGCCAGGATCATCGTAAAAGCAACAGTTTGCAAGCTGCAAGAACTGTCCTGTTGGCAGCTACAACACGGGCCTGCAGTGGCGGCCCGTGCACCGGTTTTCTTTTGACTTTTTCTGCTTTTCTTTTTTGCAGAGTCCATTGATCCTGGGCCATGGTTTAGTGTAAAATTTGTAAGTTAAGATGTACTGCACATATGAGTGCGCCCCCGGCATGTCTGCCTAGCGCCGGCAATTTTATTTAAGTCGTCTGTGTGAGTGGGTTTGTTTAGTTAGTTACTCAGCCCTCAGGTTATTTATTTTGGGGACACGAATACCATGAATGCCGCACTCAGGGATCCATAGGTAAAACGTACTAGGGGAGAACTACACATGATGGCACACGAGAATTTGACGACTCGGGACGAGTCTGTAAAACGGGGAGGGGATAGTGTTACGGCTGTGGAAATTCGCAAACCACCATTCATGTCCCATAGGTGAGATATCTCTTAAGTACATGTGTAATTAGCCCCAAACCCGTTGTTTAGAGGGAATAAATGTGATTCATTCGGGCTGCGACGCTTTGAGTCAGTCGTTTTTCTTTCTCTATCTTTTATTTCAAATAAAACCCAACGAGGACGCTCGGTGGGCTTTTCGTGCCATTCTTCTCCGCGCTTGGTGTGAGGGGAGAGAAACGAGGGGAGGGCAGCTGGCGCTCGATTGGTGGATGCGCGGTCTGATGCGGCCAGGGAGGAGGAACGCCCCTCTTCGAGACCTTTCTCGAAGCGCCTCGAAGGGGGGTGGAGCAAAGAACGGGGCGGAGTAACAGGGCGGAGCTCCGAGGATATAAAAGTCGAAGACGGGAGAAGCAGTTTTGTGGATGCTCTTGCTGGGTGGATGCTCTTGCTCGGTGGATATACTTGCTTCGTGGTTGCTCTCGTCTTCCGGCTCGCTTGTCCTGGTGGCCGCTGGCCGGGTCTTTTGTGGGGCAGTTGCAGGACCCCGCTGGCAGGAAGGAGCGTCCGCCATTTCCCTCTCCCGACTTCGGGCATCCAAGTTTCCCCCCCCCTCTATCCGCGGTGGGGAAAGCACCGAACACTCGGTCCGTGGCATCGAGTGGCCAACACGTGCAGGCACTAGGCACGCCGGAGAGGCCTCGCCTACCACGCTCGGGCACGGAGTCGCGGCCAGGCGGGACCACGTCGACGGACGTCGGAGAGGGACTCGACACGCTCAGGGAAGTCGCGACTTCCATTTCTTTTGGGTTCTGTTTAAACGTGTGTGTGTGGCACCAGTCTGGTGAAGTAAAATTGTATAAGTGTTCTATGTAGTAAATCATATTCGGTTGTAGTTCTGCATCGTTCCTTGCTTGTGTTTCTTTACGGTGATTGTAAATACGTGTATTGCTTTTATTGTATCCTGTGACTGTAATATATGTGCCTTCCGTGCTTCCGTATTAAATGTGCTTGTCCGATTGTTCCCCGTTTCGCTGCGTCCTTTCCTTCGTTTGAATCTCCATCTTGCTTCACGTCACGGGTTCGGCGTGGGCTTAATACGCACGATAATTAATCGGAACCGTCGAGGCCGACGATAACACCGCTCGCTTATCCCGAAAGTACGGAACGGACCGCTTAAGCGGCCCGTGTCCGGAGTCGACCTGCGGCGAGATGCGATCGCCGGTTTACCAACCGCGTGGGTACTTAGGTAGGTCGAGTTTGGCGAACAACCCTATCCCACGCGGGTGGCCGATTGGCACGATCGTGGTGAGGCCGAAAGGCCCACCCGTGACTAGCTCCCGGCGTTAGTCCGAGAGGGTCACGACAGAATTGTCCGTCCGGTGGGCGACGTGCCGCGATTCGAGTCACGTGGCCGATCGCACGCCAGTGGGCGTGAATTCGCAACAATATATATATATATATATATATATATATATATATATATATATATATATATATATATATATATATATTGTTCTGTGAGGGTTAGCATATGACTGGTCAGTGAACTCTAATTTTGGCAACACAGGTCTCAGATGATTTGACATTTTTCCATTATTTTGTAGTCCACGCATAACAGACACACTGGGTGGTAGTTTCTCACATGTCTCAAGTTTCTCACCATAGGAATCAGAGCCAAAGTTGCTCGACGCTAAGACCGTGGCATTCGGCCTGTATCACATGCCTCTTTGGGTACACTTAAGTAATCAAGTCCAATCAATTCCAATATTTTGTTGTAGAACTCACAAGATAGGCCGTCAATACCAGGGGACTTATCTAGTGAGAGATTTTGCAGAGCATTTGTCAAGCTCAGGGAATATTCCTCTTCAAAAAGTAACTGCAACTGAGAGCACACATATGCTCACTGGGCCTTCACACTGCTGCACGCTTTCAGGGCGTTTCTTCTTTTCTTCTTAAGAATGCAATTCATCAGGGGTTTGTGTTGTCAAGCAATGCTCAAGATGCAATTATAGCTCCTCTTCTAGCATTATGATCTCTATCCCAAGTTCCGTAGCCCGATGGAGTACTGCTCTCCCCTCTGGGCTGGTGCTCCTGCCTCCCACCTTTCTCGGCTTCACGCTGTCAAAACCAAGGCATTTAGGATCATCGGCATCTCCCGCAATGAAGCTGAGTCTTTGGGCCTCTCACTCAATCACCGCAGGTTGGTCGGTGGTCTTTCTGTCTTTTACAGTCTCCTCTCCAGCCTTGTCCCCCCTGCTCTCTCTGCGATTTGTCCCCACATTTCCACAGGGCGCTCAAGGTCCGCCAACAACCCCCTTTTGGTAAAACTACCAAAATCACGAATCACTGCTCACCTTTACTCTTTCATTCCTCTTTTTTCCCCACCTTTGGAATAAACCCCCTCACTCTATTCTTTCCCATTCTTCCCTCCAGGCTTTCAAAACAGCTGTTCACCACCACCTCTCATCATCCCCCATCCAAATCCTCGATCTTTTCTACCACCGATAATTCACCCAAGCCCACTTCCTTCAATTCCCCTGATTTCCTTCCTGAAAGTCCCTGTAATTTCCATCTTCTCTTCCCCATGTTCCCCGTCCCATCCCTCTCCCTTCCACAGATCTCCTAATGTGTCTGTTCCCCACTGTTTTGTCCCTCCCACTCCCGCCCCTCTTGTCTCATGCCCCCTTGCTGTGCGTTGTGTGTTAGCTCTCATACGAGCCTCGACAAGGTATACAAAAAAAAAGTGTTTTCCTCGTTCCATACACACAGCATACACACCTCCTGTGCTAGGACATATACTCCTAGCACAATTTCAACCGTGCCTTCTCCACATTCCATCAAAGTCCAAGCAAGCAGAAATCTCCTTTTCTATTCCTCCAAGCTTGCCAAAAATTATGAAATACTGAAAAAAAAAACTTTATCCTGAACTATAGGCATTGTTGAAGTGCCAGAGATCAGCAATGCGCCACGTCTCAGCGAGAGAAAGCGTTTAGTAGTCGTAGTAGTAGTAGTAGTAGTAGCAGCAGCATGACCTTTATACATGTGTAAACTGTTATGATGATGATATGCAAGGTGGTCATATTTGAGCCATAGTTGAATAATCAATAGCCAATAGTTGTATATTAATCAGTTGTCGGGATTCGAACCTTGCTTTAAAATGTTGCTTTAAATGTATCATGCTGTTTTCACTATGTCTTTGATAACCCTTTATGGCTCTGCAGCTGCACAACAGCATGTACTTGGGAAAACTGTGTATGCTGATATCCCACACATTCCTGTTCTTATTCATCACAAGAGTTTCGCCTTTGCTATCAACATGTGTCAGTGTAGGAGGCTTAGAAAGTTATTAGTTTGCAAGATGAACAGTTGGGTTGCGAATCTGAGGATTGACTGATTCAACTTCCCCGAGGGCCCCTAGGGAGGGGGGAAAGAAGCCCACTGCCGCATTTATTTCTTTATTTCTTTATCCCTTAGCACTAGAGAACATTGTACTTTACGGTACTTCTACATATCGACGGTCCCCTGTGCCAGTGCGCATGCGCAGCCTGAGCCGGAGCCAGGGATGTTGTGGGCGTTTCAACCTGTTCAATACTTGTTTGATTATTGTCGTTCCACGCTAATAAAGTGGTCGAACAAATTGAACTCTGTTCTTATTTATAATCAAACAACTTGATGCAGTCGAGTAAAGATCGTCAGTGCTGAGGAGGACACGACTGGGTGAAAACGGACCACGAGAACGTCGACAGTGAGTTTGGGTTTCTCGGGTACTGTACCCAATCTTCGCCCCCAGGACACTGTACACACGTGTGCATCACCGAAAATAGAACGTTTCCTCCAGAGTAACTGTTCCTATGGCGCCGGTGGAAGCAGAGTGCCCAATCGAGGGTTGTGACTATATGGCTACACACGCAGAGGCGGCAGTGGTGGCGGCCATGTTGAGTATACACGCCACTGTGCACGTCGCCGCCCCCAGGGCGGCGAACTCGAATGCCAAGATGGAGAAACTCAAGCGTCCCTCCATAGCACTGGCCGGAACGGGCGAGGCCTGGTCGTACTTCATAACCCGCTGGGGCGAATACAAAACAGGTACTAAGCTTGTCGGACCCGACATAGTCGCGCAGCTACTGGAGTGCTGTGAGGAGGAGCTGAGAAAGGACCTCACTCGCGCGGCGGGTAGGAGCCTCGTGGGCAGCGATGAAGACGCTCGCCGTCCGGACGGAGAACACGATGGTAGCTCGAGTGGCCCTGTCTAACATGCGGCAGGGACACGAGGAGCCCGTCCGGTCGTTCCACGCCCGCATCAAGGGGCAGGCGGACACGTGCAAGTATGAAATGAAGTGCACCAAGGCGGGGTGCGATCAGGTCAACGATTTCACGGAAGAGATATTGCGCAACGTGGTTGCCCGTGGCATCGCGGACCAAGCAATACAACTTGACATACTCGGTGAGAAGAACCAGGACATGCCATTAAAGGACATGATAGAGTATATCGAGGCCAAAGAGTCTGGAAAACGCTCGGCATCGCGCCTGCTTGACACTCAGAGCACGGACGCGATCAGTAGTTCGTATCGGCGGGGAAAGCGACAGGACGTCCGCGCCAGAGTAGGAGCCAGGCCGGAAAAACGGAAGGCCAAGCCCGAAGGAGTATGCATCTACTGCGGCGAGGTGGGCCACGGCAAAATGCCTCAATGGCGCGCCAGACTCGCCGAGTGCCCCGGATACGGTAAAAAGTGCCGGAAGTGTGACCACCAGAATCACCTCGACAAGGCGTGCCTGGGCGGCCGATCGGCAAGACCCCCATCTAAGGAGACCGACGGGATGTACGACGAGCAGACGGCAGCCTTAGTCGAGCTATGCACGGTCACCATGGCCAGCACAGAGGACGAAATGCGCGCGCTTCCCCTCGCTCACCACCTGTACGATGATATGTGTGATAAGTGGATGAAACGCATATCCGACCCGCAGCCATACGTCAACCTCACTCTCACCAACAAGCGCGAGGATTACAAAGCGCTGGGTTTTAACCTCCTGAAACACACCCGCGCGGTAACCCTACCCGCTATGGCAGACACGGGGTGCCAGAGCTGCCTGATCGGCATTAAAGTCGTCCAACAAATGGGCCTGAGTACCAAGGACCTCATACCTGTATCCATGACCATGAAGGCCGCAAACAACAAAGGAATTCGTATCCTCGGAGCCGTGGTAGTCAGATTCGCCGGTAACAGTGACGACGCTCGGAGATTGGAGACGCGCCAAATCGCGTACGTGACGGACTCTTCAGACCGCATATTCCTCTCCCGCGCGGCCTGTATGGACCTGGGAATGATCTCGGACAGATTCCCGACACTCGGAGAGGTGAATCTGACGACCTCGGAATTGTGCGACTGCCCACGACGCGCGGAGCCGCCGACCAAGCCGACCGCACTCCCCATGCCAGCGACCGAGGCCAACAGAGAGGCACTACAGTCACATTTACTCAGGATGTATGCTCAGAGAACATTCAACACGTGCCCACACCAGCCACTACCGAGAATGACCGGCCCGCCACTACGTCTTATGCTCAGTGAGAACGCGACACCGGTTGCCCATCACACTCCCATCTCCGTGGCCATACATTGGCAAGATGAGGTAAAAGCAGGCCTCGACCAGGATGTTCGGCTCGGCGTGTTGGAGGAAGTACCCGTCGGCACGCCGGTGACATGGTGTCACCGCATGGTAATTTGCGCGAAAAAGAATGGCAAGCCGCGACGCACCGTCGACTTTCAGGCCTTGAACAAGCATGCGTTCCGCGAGACCCACCACACCCAATCCCCGTTCCACCAGGCGAGACGCGTACCTAACGGGAAGCGCAAGACAGTATTCGACGCATGGAACGGTTACCATAGCGTCCGCCTACACGAGGACGACCGCCACAAGGCGACCTTCATCACTCCATGGGGGCGCTACCGGTACCTATCTGCCCCACAAGGGTATATGGCATCGGGGACGGTTACTCACGACGATACGATGAGATCGTCGCGGACGTGGTAACAAGACCAAGTGCGTAGAAGACACGCTACTATGGTCAGACACGATTGAGGGGAGCTACTTCCAGGCGGTCCAATGGCTGGATATATGCGGCCGGAATGGAATCATCCTCAACCCGGAGAAGTTTGTCTTCAGCGCACCCACGGTGGACTTCGCGGGCTTCACCATCACCATGACCGACGTGCGACCGTGCAGCCGCTACCTGGAAGCAATCCACGATTTCCCACAACCACGTAACATCACCGACGTCAGATCGTGGTTCGGGCTTGTCAACCAGGTGGCATACGCCTTTAGTATGGCCGAACGAATGCAGCCATTCCGGAAGCTCCTGAAAAGTGGAGAACGCTTCCAGTGGTCCATGGAGTTAGAGGACATATTCCGCGAGTCGAAAGACGTGATCGTACAAGAAATCGAACACGGTGTCCGCATATTTGACAAAACTAGGCCAACATGCATCGCCACGGACTGGTCGAAGGAGGGAATCGGATTCTGGTTGCTTCAAAAGCACTGCCGATGCGTGCCAGTTAGACCATTCTGCTGCACTGATGGATGGAAAATAACCCTGGTCGGCAGCAGATTTACACATGCGGCAGAATCCAGATACGCGCCCATAGAGGGCGAGGCTCTCGCAGTCACGGACGCCTTGGACAAGGCGCGCTACTTCGTACTGGGCTGCGAGAACCTGATCGTTGCGGTAGACCACAAACCACTGCTGAAACTCCTTTCGGACAGAGCACTTGACGACATACCCAACCCCCGCCTCAGGAACCTCAAGGAGAAGACCCTGCGTTATCGCTTCCGCATCATACATATCCCGGGCATGAAGAACAAGGCGGCAGATGCCATGTCGCGCAGGCCGGTTGGCACCACGCGACCTCCACTCATGAACCTTCCAGATGACAATGCCACCATAGCGACCCACCTCCAACCAAGCACGCACACCGACGTCCTGTCCGTCCTACGCCAAACTGAGCCGGAGTATGACGATGACGTCGAGGAGGACAACCTGGCATGGTGTGCCACGGGCCTCGAATCATTGCGATCAGTAACATGGGATTGCGTCAGGGAAGCCACCAGCAGCGATGGCGATATGCACATATTGGAGGGAATGACAATGAACGGCATCCCCGACTCAAAAATCGAGATGCCAGAGACAATTCGCGACTATCACCAGTACCGCGAGAACATTACATCGACAGATGGAGTGATCCTATACAAGGACCGAGTAGTCATACCACCCTCACTCCGCGGCGATGTGCTGAGCGCCCTACACGCTGCCCACCAGAGCGTATCAATGATGACCGCCCGCGCAGAATCCTCTGTATTCTGGCCAGGCATGTCGGCCGACATCAGCGCCACTCGGAAAAACTGCGAACACTGCCACCGGATGGCACCATCACAGCCTGGAGCGCCACCAACTCCACCTATTCCGGTCGTTTACCCCTTTCAGGCAGTGTGCTCGGACTTCTTTGTACACAGGGGTGCACACTACCTTGTGACGGTGGACCGATACTCGAACTGGCCGATCATCTCAAAGTCGACGGGTGGCGTCGCCGGACTCATAAACCACTTACGTCGCGCCTTCGTGACGTACGGGACACCAGAAGAGCTCGCGTCGGATGGGGGACCGGAGTTCACCTCCACCGAGACCAGGTCATTCCTGCACAGATGGGGCATACACCACCGCTTGTCATCGGTGGCCTTCCCTCACAGCAACTGTCGCGCGGAGATTGGAGTTAAGACAATGAAACGACTTATCATGGACAACACCAGCCCGCAGGGAGAACTTGACACTGACGCTGTACAGAGAGCGATACTACAATATCGTAACACGCCTGACCCTGACACGAAGATCTCCCCGGCAATGTGTGTCTTCGGCCGCCCGATACGCGATTTCATCCCAATTATCCCCGGGAAGTACAGACCGCACGACACTTGGCATGAGACCCTGAAAGCGACGGAGGAGGCCCTCTGCAAACGTCATATCCGCACAGCCGACACCTGGGCAGAACACACCAAACGCCTTCCGCCACCTGCTGTAGGGGACCTCGTCCGCGTACAGAACCAGACAGGATTCCACACAAAAAAATGGGACAAGACAGGCAGTATCGTGGAGGTACGCCAACACGACCAATACGTGATCAAGATCGACGGCTCGGGCAGAGTCACACTTCGGAACAGGAAATTCCTGCGCAAGTTTAGCCCAGTTCGCAATGACCAGCTGCCACCCCGGTCTATCTATGATGATCTAGCAACCCGCATCACTGTACCTGCACCCGTTGTAACACCGCAACTGCCTGACCTCGACAGCGAACCCGTGACATCTGCGACGCCAACGGGGCCCACGCCGGCACTGACATCAGTATGCACACCCCGGCGCAAGACGACACCCGTTTCAGACACGCCAGCAGCACCAGGACGAGGCACACTGAGGCGCGCGATCCTTCAGACGCCACCATCGGCCCCTGAAACCCCGAGAGCCCCATCCCCACTGGGGCCCGATGTGACACCACCAGCACCAGCAATAGGTCAACGCCGATCCACCAGAGCGACCAGCGTGCCTGCCTGGCACAAGGACTACTCCATGGAATAGTCACACGATGGGCGATATCAACTTTTGTTCATTCATTAAACTTAATATTTTCTCAGCCTTTATCTATTAACATAATAAAGACTCGGAGGAAGATAGAGAACATTGTACTTTACGGTACTTCTACATATCGACGGTCCCCTGTGCCAGTGCGCATGCGCAGCCTGAGCCGGAGCCAGGGATGTTGTGGGTGTTTCAACCTGTTCAATACTTGTTTGATTATTGTCGTTCCACGCTAATAAAGTGGTCGAACAAATTGAACTCTGTTCTTATTTAAGCACACACTTATAGTCCACACCCAGTTCTGCTTTTGTGTGATTATATATACAACTGTTTTGAAGTAAGAATCTCAATGTGGTCCGGGGGCACCTGACTGAAGGGCCTTTGGGCCACATTCGTAGTGCCATCTTCTGAAATAAATCGTATCATTCGAGAACCCTCATTCGACTCGGTCATCACTCGGCCGGGTGAAGAGTCATAACATAAACAATATAGTGCTACCGAAGAGAGAATTAATGACGTTTGTGTCTCAACATAGCATTTCTGAAAACATACAAGGATATCCCCGATATTATGTCAGCTTACCGTAATACAAGCACACTTGCAGCAACAGAGGTGAAGGCCAGCAGCGTGCCAATAGACATGAACTGCACCAGGGCATCCAGGGAGAGGCAGAGTGCTAGCACAGCCGTAAGGAGGCCAGAAACAAATGCGGCCATTAGGGGCACACCGGTCTGCTTGTTGACGTACCCCAAAAACGGGAAAATCAGGCCATCGTCGGACATGGCAAGCAGCACACGAGGCAAAGCAAAGACTCCACTCAACTCGGCTGTGGTCATGGCTATGGAAGAACACGCAAACAATCAGGCAGTCTAAACTGGAGGAAAGGTGAAAGAACAAAGGGCAATGGCTACAATTTTCACTGAAGGCCGCCATCAAAACTTGGGCTAGCACGTTACGTCTAAGCCTTGTTGCTCAAGGGACATCATATGTATACATGGCAAGTTGAAGGCGACAAAAAAACGGATTGGTCGGAATCGAAAACGGGTTTTTTTTTAAAACCCTTTGCGTGCTGCGGTCGCAGATTTGCGACAAGATTAAAAAAAATTTGAAAGGAATGTGACGTTACATTTACTGCAAATAGCGTCCCCACAATAAAGAGCAGTGTTGCCTGGTTTATAAAGACCAAGTGATAATGAATGCTATATAATGATCTTGATAAATCTTGACAATAAAACTTTGAGAAATGTTCATTCAATCACAAGCATCAAACCGCATCATGGTATGCGGGCCACACTAACCAGTTTCATGTTCGGGTTGTCGGCGAAGAAACCGTCTTCCCCACCAGGTTTCCTGGTGAGGAAGGAGTATGGATATGGACACCTAGCAGGATTAAAAAGAAAACCTGTCAAAGGTTGGAGGAGCTCCTTTGTGAGCCAAAGGCCATCCATATCTAGTACCCACCTGTGTCTGCGGACATCTTCCTGCAGTGAGGTTACTTTTTTATAAGGTTGTTAGCAGGATTTGCACTCCGGCCACGGTAAAACCTTTCACTCCGCAAAACACAAGAAAAACGCAAAGAAATCTGAAAACCTACTCCATGGGAGTACCTCCTGTGCAGCTTCCCTTCGCAGGGCAGCTCACCGGATGACGGGATTGGGGCAAAGCCTTCGGTACCCCACTATTTGATAGGAGGAAAACCATGGTGTAACCTTCCCGGATCAGATTGCGGTCGTGTGTCAGGGTGGTGCTGAGGTGTCATCCACCAAACAGCGGTCTCTGAGGTGGGGTGGGTGGGGGGGTTCACCTTCAGGTGGGTGGCTAAAATGTCTGATCCCGAAGAGAGGATGATCACCTGTCTGTTATCATCTGAGCTCAAGCGTTTGAACATCGGTATTGCAGCACTCTGAGGTTCGGAGACTGGATAGTGGCGAGATCATGGCAAGTGGTTACACCTACGATCGGTCTGGTCATTCTGTTGATTACCATGCCCAAGGAGTTGCTGTAGCTGTATCCAATAAGCTGACTCCATTGATTATAATTGAGGTAACAATGGTGAACGAACGTATTATGAGACTAAGGATTCATCATTCCCTGGGTGTCGTTTGCCTGGTCTCTGTATATGCTCTGACTGAGGCAAGTGATGTCACCGTGAAGGACACATTATATGCCACCCTCGAGTCTGTGTTTGATGAGTGCCCCGGGCGAGATACACTTCTCGTCTTGGGGGATTTCAATGCATCAACTGGAACTGATAGGGATGGTTATGAAGCATGTGTTAGTCCCATGGGTTTGGAACTGTGAACCAAAATAGCACTAAGTTCCTTGACTTTGCAAGAAGTCATGGACTTAAGGTGGCTGGTTCATGGTTTCCATGCCCACAGGGTCATCGCAGGACTTGGTATTCCATTGCTGGTGGTGTGGCAAAGGAGATTGACCATGTGCTCGTTGATAGTCCCTGGAGGATGATCCAGAACTGCAGGGTGCACTGGAATGCTCAGTTCCTCAATACTGACCACAGGCATGTGGTAGAAACTCTGAAGTTGCACCTCAAATGTGGGAGAATGGTACCATCTCAGCCTTGGCTGGATGCTAGCAAGCTCAAGGATAACAGGGTAACTGAGGAATTTGCAAACAGGCTGAGTGGACATTTGGGGGGTGGGTCAGGGTGCTTTTGAGAATCCTGAAAGGTTGAGACCACCATCTATGATGTTGCTGGTGGACGTCTTGAAACTCACTGTTGGACGAAGAAGAATTTCGTCTCTCAACGGACATTTGATAACATTGACCAGAATCGCAGGGCCAAGCGTAATGACAAAGCTGCGCTGTTCAGAGGGTTGAGGCGTAAAACTGTACATGCACCGATGGTGGACAAAGAGGCCTATGTACAATGAATCTGAGGATGCAGAGCATCACCTGTGGTCAAGTGATCCTCGTCCTGCTTATAGGGGAATTCACGCATTGCATTCCTCCAAGCCAGTCCCTCAGTTTACTGCCGTTAGAACGGAGGGTGGTAGGATCTTGACAGAGGAGTCGAAGTGAAGGCCCACTGGCCCAGTTACATTGAGCGGCTGCACCAGGCTGATCCACCAGCTGTTGAGTTGGACGTCATGGGTGTTACTTTCCCGATTGCTGAACATCCAATCAACTGATCCATCTTTCTTTGTGGAAACACAGGCTGTGGTGAATCGGTTGAAATGACGTAAAGCTCCTGGGATCTGTGGCATCCATTCTGAACTTCGCAAGGCTGGTGGAAATGCTGCACTCATGTCGTTGCATGCAGTTCTGTGCTCTGCCTGGAACAAAGGCATCATCCCAACTGACTGGAAGAGGGGCCTTGTTGTCCCTCTCTGGAAAGGGAAGGGTGATCACCACGACTGCAACAACTACCGAGGGATGACGTGGCTCTCAGTGTCAAGCAAGGTCTTTGCTCAGATAATTATTGATAGAGCTCCCCACCATCTATTTGAGCACCAGCGCCCAGAGCAGTCAGCTTTTACATCAAAGAGGTCAACGATAGGCCGTATCCTTGCCCTTCGGGCCCTTACCAAACGCAGATGAGCGTTTCGGCAGAGGCTCCTTGCAGCCGATGTTGATCTCTGGAAAGCATTCGATTCAGTGAATCGGGATGTCCTCTGGAGGATTCTTAGTCTTTGTGGGTTGCCACCAAAACGGATCAATCTGATGTCTGAACTGTACTCCGGTACTGAGAGTGCTATGAGATGTGGTGATACCATCTCAGACTTATTTCCAGTTGTTACTGGAGTTCGTCAGGGGTGCGTACTGGCCCCCACAGTTTTCAGCGCTTGTATGGACTGGATTCTGGGGAGGATGTCGGAGAGATCAAGCTGCGGTGCATTGTTTGGGAATGTCAAGATCTCTGACCTTGATTTCACAGATGATGCAGTCATCTTTGCGGAGACTCTGGATATCCTTTTGGGGGCCCTCGAAGTGCTGAATGAGGAGTCGGAGCTGCTGGGATTATGGGTTTCCTGGGTCAAAACTAAGATCCAGGCTTTCAATGACATCTTGGATGCTGCAATCTTGTCTGTACCTGTTTGTGGTGAGGATGTTGAGGTCACAGAGAGATTCACTTACCATGGCAGTGGTACTCATGTCTCTGCTGGCTCTGAGCCAGAGGTCAGTAAATGTCTGGATCAGGCCTGGGGGGTCATGGATTCACTGGATCATGGGGTGTGGCGCTGTCGGTTCCTGTGCAGGAGGATGAAAGTCCAAGTCTTCAGGTAATTGGTGCTTTCAGTCTTGGGTTACAGATGTAGGACTTGGACTCTGACCAGGGATCTGAAAAGGAGACTTAATTCCTTTGGTACCAGGTCATTTCGGAGAATCCTTGGCTATCGCTGATCGGATTTTGTGTCCAACGAGCGGTTGCTGAGAGAGAATCAAATGAGATTTGTTACCTGCATAGTCCATGAGGATCAGCGGTGGCTGTATGGACATGTGGCTCATTTTCCTGATGCTGATCCTGCTCAACAGATTCTCTCAGCGAGGGAACCTCGTGAGTGGAGGAGGCCCATGGGCCGACCACGTGCCTCATGGTTGCAGCAAGTTGATCAGCATCTCAAGGAGATGGGGATGGGTCAGGCATCTGCCTGGGGGTTGGCCAGACGGAGGCCCCTGGAGTACCGGCAGAAGTGTAAAGGGGGATGTAAACCCCCTTTGACTCCGATTTTTTTAAATTGCGTGAACAAACTTTGTCATGTCATGGGTGATGAAGGTTGTGGTCAAGTCTCATTGGAATTGTGTGTGTAGTTTCTGAGAAGAAAACAAATATCTATTTTGGGGGGGCAACCCTCCCATTGACCCACTTTGACAACAAAAAAAATTTCATGGTGTGAACAAACTTTGGTACATCACGGATGTTGTTGGTTGTCACCAAGTTTCATCAGAATTGTGTGTGTGTAGTTTCTGAGAAGAAAGCATATGCATATTTTTGGGGGCAACTCCACCTCACCCCCCCACCCTTCCGGTGGAACCCCTTTCGGCGCGATTTTTAAATGCCACGACCAACTTTGGTACAAACTGTAGTTTCATCAAAATTGTGTGTGTCGTTTCAGTGAAGAAAGCAAATACATATTTTTGGGGGAAACCCCCATTCCCCCCCACCCCCATACATTCCCTAAGACCGAACACACTTTGGTACATCACGGGCAATGAAGGTTGTAGTCAACTTTCATCAGAACTGCAGGTGTATCTTCTGAGAAGTTGCAAGTGTTTGTGGACGAATGGACAGACTGCCGGACGGACGACTCGCCATCCCATAAGCTCCCAGGAGCTACGTTCCAGGTGAGCTAAAAACTACCCATTTCTTGAAAGAATCATTACGTGTAATGAAAAATGGATCTTTATTGACAATCACAAATGATCAGCACAGTGGCCCGACAGAGACAAGGCGCTTAAACATTCAAAAACCCAGCCTCCACCCAAAGAAGGTCATGGTCACTGTCTGGTGGACTACAACGGGTGTCATCCAATATAATTTCTTGCAATCCAGTGAAACCATCACAACGAAAGGTACTGTCATTAATTAAATCTTGTTCATCAGAAACTCTCCCAATGACAACCAGTATTGGTGAATCAAAGATGCCCAATCCTGCTCCACGACAATGCTCTTCCTCATGTTGCACAAGCGATTCTTCAGAAACTGAACACATTGGGGAATGACGTCCTCCCTCAACCAGCCTATTCACCAGACCTTTCTCCCACAAACTACCACCTTTTCAAGCACCTCACCAGCTTCCTCTGCATGAAATCCTTCTCCAACTAAGCAGCAATTGAAACTGCCTTCAAGCAATTTATCGACTCCAGAAATCCAGATTTAAAAATGCACTTGTAACTCATTGGCAGAAATGTATTGATTGTAATGGCACTTATTTTGATTCATTAACTTCACATTCAGCAACGATATAAAGGTTCATTGTTGCGGTAAAAAAAAAAAACGACAAAACTTTTGTGACAACCTGATATATGAAAGGTAAGGGCAGTTGATCAGTTTAAAAACCAAATGTATGAATGCAAGAGGTATTAAAAAATGTGTGTGTGTGTGTGTGTGTGTGTGTGTGTGTGTGTGTGTGTGTGTGTGTGTGTGTGTGTGTGTGTGTGTGTGTGTGTGTGTGTGTGTGTGTGTGTGTGTGTGTGTGTGTGTGTGTGTCTAAATCGCCACTGGGCATTCACAGCATTGTCTCCATAGCTGTGAGGGTGTGTTTTTTATTTTTTTTCGCAAAATGGGTGAGCATCGCTTGGGCTGGAGTCACTGACTTTTATCTGTTTCAAGCTGTCAAGCCCAGAAGGGCAAAACAGTGGTCTTTAGTGAAGTTGAGCAGGGTAAATGGGGAGGGGTTCAAAAATAGTCATGTTTATATACTTAATATGTACATTGCTCCTTATTGCATCAAAAAAGGCAGTAAAGAAAGCATGGAAAACGAAAGGTAAGGAGGGAAAATAATACAAAGACATGCAATGATATGATGCAGTTGAAAACTAACCACAGAGAGATCCCACGGAGATTATGATGGAAGCCCAGTGATATCCACGCTGCCCAAAAGCATCTGCGAGGGCAGCCGCTGGCTCAAGGTCTCTCCAAGGCAGGACAAGCGTAAGGACAGCAGAAACTAGAATATATATGGAACCCGCAATGCAAAGGGATAAACCGGTGGCTATGGGGACGCCTCGGCGAGCATCTTTTGCCTCCCAGCTTGATGTGGCAATTATGTCGAAGCCTATGGAAGAGAATGGCACTCATAGCAACAAACAAGTCAAGACTCAACACAATGACGAGGCTCAGGTCAGAGCCTGAAGGTAAAGTTCGACTTTCAAAACCGGCAGGAAAATGTTCCAAAATGATCTCACACAGTGGAACAAAACAAAAGGAATAAATGTGCTTGTGGGAATTCAAAACTGAAAATAAACTCTATTTCGCATGTTCAACATTCGCATGTGATGTTGGGATAACGTCCAAATAACCATTTTAAAGTTTACCATCTCTAATTTCCCTGGTCCTGCATGCAATTAATGTACAACCATGAACCTTAGATCAATGATGAAAAAATGCTCATGACCTATACATCAACACAATAGCTTTTTAGTAACGTGTTGCAGCAATGAGTTGTGCAATGACCATCTTACCCACCCACATAAGCGTAGAAACAGGTCGCTGTACCAGATAGTATACCCGACACTCCAAAAGGTGCAAATCCTCCGTAGTTCTGTCCATAGTATTCCGGTTTGGCCAGAATGAAGCCAAAAACGATCACAAAGCCAGCCGTTGCAAGAGAGACAGCTGCCAGCAAGTGATTCATCATGGCTGAGACACGTGCTCCACAAGCCACAAACAAGGTACAAGTTACGACAATACCGGCAGCCAAGAAGTCTGGAAAATCCCCAAAATATGGCAAATTCCAATGACCCAGTACGCTGATGGTACTATTCCGTACACGGAATCCAGTAAGTGAATCTAGGTATCCACTCCAAGCTCGAGCTACAGAAGCCCCACCGACAATATATTCAAGTACAATGTTCCAGCCAATAAGGAAGGCCCAAAGCTCACCGGCAGACACATACGTATACACGTAAGCTGAGCCCGTGTGAGGAAATTGTGCACCAAACTCAGCATAACAAAGGGCCGCGATGAATGCCACGGCACCAGCAGCAGCAAAACTGACACTCACTGCTGGGCCAGTTGTGTATTTGGCTATTGTGCCTGTGAGAACATATAAGCCTGCACCCATCATGGCACCCAGGCTGAGAAGAGTAAGGTCGATTGTGGAGAGGCATCGGCGAAGGTTTGAAGCTTTAGGGCCAGAGTTCATGGATTTCTGACGATGTATATTCTGCCAAACGCGTGATAAAAGGTGCCACAATGGCATTGTTGAAAAAAAAATGTGTGCAAGTTAGTGAGCAAGTGAATGAATGAGTCAGGGAATCAGCGTTAAACTGCAGATATGCTAGCAAAACTGATCGGATACGATTAGCAGCGGGATGTAATTATACTATGTGGTACACCGGTAAACAAAACAATGCAGAGTTCCAGGTCCAAACATAAAGGAATGCACCTATATGGTCCATGAACAAGGTATACTATCAAGAGGTGAAGTATTTGCAAGGCACACACATAAGGCACACGTGTGTATAGTCATTTGATGTGCAAGTAAGAAAACAAAATGGGGTCCTGAACAAGATGTGGAGGCATGGAGCAGAGGCAGTATGATGTTTGATGACACATCAATCACAAAAGTTCTGATGTGACACAAAAGGGTGCTGAGCCATGGAACAAAGTATCAGCTTCCATCTTCATCATCCCTATTTCCCAAAGACAAAATCAGTTCAGAGAATTAGATTAGACAGGGATTCATCAACATGTTCCTCAACATCAATTTCAGATATATGTTCTCATCGGACTCAAAGCTCAAACAAACGAGCCCTTTCGTGGTGCTCTGAAAGCAGCTATGACATGAATGTATGCAGACCTTGCAAAATTAAAATGTGGTGAATGGTATCCTATGGCAATCAATGGTAGATGTAAGATGATCAATGGTATATATGGTACCTATGGTAATCATTGGTCCCTGTGGTATGGCAGATCATAGGGAAATGGTAAGACAATGGTATACTCTATGGTAAGGAAAAAAGAGGAAGAGTATCACAAAGGTGTTGAGTGGTTTACCATGGTAACCATTGATGGTACAATGGCAATTTAAGGAATGCGAACGGTACTTTTTAATAAAGGAGGGAATATAAAATCTGGCCAGGGTATCAGCCCGAAGTCTTCACATTTTCAACAGGTATTGTGAGATATTTAATGTCAACAAGCGAATGCTGGCAAGTAGGACAGCCTGCTTCACACGTCCTCCGATAGATGGGGTACCATCCAATAAAGTGCCTGTTGTTGGTACTAACAGAAGGTGAAGGTTTTAGTGAGAATAGAAGCCACCATTAATCAAACCCCAGAGTTAGATAGCTCAGAGGGCAGAAGAACAACTGAGTGAATGCGCTTCCTCAGAAATGCATCCACATGACACGCCTGGAGCTTTTCATTCTCTTTTTGTTATTCCCCGAGATGTTGATGGAACAACCAAACAGATCAGATAACTTACATGTTCTCAAAACCTGAAATGAAAACAAAGGTTGAGTAGTTGTTCCAAAACATTGATCTAATTACATGGTAATTTTTTTTTTTTTGCTAAAGAAGCATAATATGAGATAAAAAGTGACCTTTTCAAATTGAACAAGGTACATGATTAGTAGATTACTGTTGGAGTAAAATTCACCATAAATGGCTCGTGTCCTAAATAAAGAGTCTGTCGCTTTTATCTGTGGCAGTGCTTCACAGAGATGTGGGGATAAGAATCAATTTCACCGGCCAGAACACCAAATGGATGGAACAGAGTATGTGCTACAAGCAGCTCTTGTTGCAGTGATAAACACAACCTCCAATTCAACCGACGAGCCCTCAACGAGTCGCAAATAGAGCTCCAAAATGAAGTAAATTGATCCAAGACCTCATGATGCTGTCTCGTTGGTGGAAAAAAAATCAATGGATAATGACCGACTAGCCCTTAATGAGTCGCAAATGGAGGTCCAACATGAAATGAATTGAACAAAGACCGACGACCATCGTGTCTGGTTAGTGGTAAACATCAAAGGGCCCTGGACTGACTAGCCCTGAGCGAGTCCCAAAATGGAATATATTGTTGTGGTTACCAGATTCGCAAACCACCATTCAGGTCCCTTAGGTGAGGTATCTCGGTAAGTGCATGTGTAGTTAGGCCCAAACCCGTTGTCTAGTGGGAATACATGTCATTTATACGAGCTGCGACTCTTCAGGATAGCCGTTTTTCTTTTACTATCTTTATTTTGGACCAATCGCCACCATCACAACCACAACAACAACCACCAACCACAACGCCGCTTCACCACAACCGCCATGACCTTTACCGTCACAACTCGCCACCATCGCATCACCGTCATCTCGCGCCACTCATGGGCACCGATGCTGGACTCGTGTAGGGCGCACGTTGAACAGCGTGTACAAAATCACGGATTTTCTGCTTCAAAACGGATCCAAAACGACACACGCCCACTTTTGCCGTCCAATCGGTGAGCGAGGGGCGACTGGCCCCGCCCCCAGGGCGATCGATATATGCAAATTTGTGGATCAAAAAGCCTTCACGCCCACTTTTTCTCGGGCCAATGGGGAGCGAGGTGAAAGGTCAAAGGGAGGGGGTCAAAGGCGAAGTTACGGGGGGATAAAAGGACGGTGTTCGTCAGTCAAAGGAGTAGTAAAAGTCGGAGCGAAAGAGTCAGCAGAACGAGAACGAGGGGTCGGAGAGTCGCAAGAGAGAACGAGGGAGAGTCAGCAGAACGAGAACGGAGAGTCAAGAAGAGGAGAGTCGGAAGCAGAGGGTCAAGACTTCGCGGGCGGTGGAGCTGCTCGTCGTGTGCGTTGGAGTCGGAACGGAGGGGACGGAGCTGTGGAAAGGCGGCGACACCAGACGAGGGGGTGCTCGCGTCGTGCAGGAAGCTGCACCCGAGGGAGGCCGGCAGCGCGACCTGGCCGAGGTGGAGACGCTCGTCGCACATAATAAAGATCCTCTATACCCCGAGCATCAGCAACCCCCTCCTGTTTCCCCCCGCGCTGAGATAGTGCGACCAAGGGGGCCCCGTTCCCACCCCCTGCCAGGCACTGTCCACGAGGCCCGCGGGTTGCGGGGCCATCGCCGCTCCGCGTCTCATCACCAGACGGGTAGGCCCGACCCGGTCTCGGCCCCAGGCCTACCTCATTCTTGAGGGTATTTCTTTTCCTTGGTTTTGGGTATGTGTTGTCGGCGCCGTCTGTGAAGTAGAATTGTATAAGTGTTGCCGTGTGCTCGGTAGTCGGTATTAGCTCTGCACTGTGTTTTCACTTTTATGTTTGCTTTTTGTGTAAATGGAATTGTATTTGTGTGCTTTCCGTGTGCCGCGAATAAATGTGCTTTATTGTTGAACTGTTCTCCCGCTTCGCTTCGTCTTTTCCCCCATTGAATCCCCATCTTGCTTCACGTAAAGGGTTGGTAGTGGGCTGAATACGCCCGATAATTAATCGAACCGTCGAGGTCGACGATAACACCGCTCGGTTATTCTGATAGTACGGAACGGGTCGCTTAAGTGGCCCGTGTCCGAAGTCGACCTGCGGCGAGGTGCGATCGCCCGGTCTACCCTCCGCGTGGGTACTTAGGTAGTTCGAATTTGGCGAGCAACCCTATCCCACGCGGGGGCTGATTGGCTCGATCGCGGTGAGACCGAAAGGTCCACCCGTGACTGGTTCCCGGCGTTAGTCCGAGAGGGTCACGACTGGATTGTCCGTCCGGTGGGCGACGTGCCGCGATTCGAGTTGCGTGGCCGTCGCACGCCGGCGGGCGCGAAAACCGCAACAATATCAAACCAAAACTTGATGATGCTCTATGTTTGGTGGAAAGCGTTTCTGAAAGCCTGCAGGTTATTCTGCATTATGTATACAATACCCCGGATTGAATAACTAAGCAGTAGATGTTGTTTAACCCAAGTAGAGATCAATGAGTAGGCTTGAGTTTCTGTAAGATTTGATTAAATTTTGACTTACCGTACTCTTTACAGAGTGTCAGTGCTGCTGACAGTTTCTTGGCAAACGTTATACTGGGTGGTTTGCCAATGCCTTCCCAGCATTTTGTCCATGCTTTATCATTTCAAATGCTGAACATCAAGTAGGGAAGCAACACATACCATTTTTAAAGTCTTTGGTACGACTCAGCCGGGGTGTGACTGACCGACCTCCCAGTATCAGCGCAGACGTTATAACTTGCCTTAATTTTTTTCAAAAAGAGGTGAATTTAATTGTGTGTTACTCATCCTCCAAGCGACCATTTTCAAACCGATGCACTTGAACCCCCTCAAGTGAAAGGTTAAGACCTAATGACTGCCATGGTGGGATTAAGGAAACCTATATCACACTACAAACTAGAACGGCATTCAGTGGAGCGCGTACATCCACCAGCCTGAACAGTTTACATTTTGTTTCCCACCGATAGGCCGATTCTGTATCCGGACCTTAACCAAAACCTAATCGGCCTGTTCTTGTCACTTACCCAACTCATCCACATAGTTTTGTCTGAATCCGTCCACATTTTGAGATATCATGTTGTACTGCATACCAATTTTGGCCCATCTGGCAATGGTGAAGAATCATTTAAAATAATTCCCAGATCCAGATTCGGATCATCATCAAAATCGAATCGATTTGTCCTCGTCACACCCCCAACCTGTACACCAATTAACTATCGTCTGAATCTGTCCGCAACTTTTCGAGATATCCTGCATGAGCGCACGCACGTATGCACACGTAAAACTAGAAGGGCACTCAGTAGAGCGCATAGCTAAACAACTTAATGCCTGATCCACGAGAACATGTTGGGCCCCATTACATTTTTGAAATATCATGCTATATATCGTTTTTGGCCAGATCTCTCAATGGTGAAGAATCCTTTAAAAAAATTAATAATTCTCGTATCTAGATCCGGATCTTCACCAAAATCGAATCAATCGTCCTTGCCACACACCCAACGTGACCACAAAATTTCATCCAGATCCGTTCACAACTTTTTGAGATATCCTGTACACAAACAGACAGAAAGGTGTGAAAACATAACCTCCGTCACCTTCGGTGGCGAAAGTAACAATAAGCGGACAATCGCTCGAGAGGAGAGAAAAACACTCGTCCACATGTGGACACGTTCAAACATTTCATGGAAACTGCTCTCCTATGCTCTGAATGCTTATAAAACATTTTATGAGAAATTAAACACGTGTGTGTGTGTGTGTGTGTGTTTATGAGCATGTGCGTGTGTGTGAGCGTGTGTGTGTGAGCATGTGTGTGAGCGTGTGTGTGAGCGTGTGTGTGTGAGCATGTGTGTGAGCGTGTGTGTGAGCGTGTGTGTGTGAGCGTGTGTGTGTGTGTGTGAGCGTGTGTGTGTGAGTGTGTGTGAGCGTGTGTGTGTGTTTATGAGCATGTGCGTGTGTGTGAGCGTGTGTGTGTGAGCATGTGTGTGAGCGTGTGTGTGAGCGTGTGTGTGTGAGCGTGTGTGTGTGTGTGTGTGAGCGTGTGTGTGTGTGTGTGTGTGTGTGTGTGTGTGAGTGTGTGTGAGCGTGTGTGTATGTGTGTGAGCGTGTTTGTGTCAGCGTTGTGTGAGCGTGTGCGCGTGTGTGTGAGCGTGAGCATGTGTGTGTGTGAGCGTGTTTGTGTGAGCGTGTGTGTGTGAGCGTGTGTGTGAGCGTGTGTGTGAGCGTGTGTGTGAGTGTGTGTGTGAGCGTGTGTGTGTGTGAGCGTGTGTGTGTGTGTGAGCGTGTGTGGCAGCAAAATAAATTTGTCCCCGTCCACATGAATCCACCTGTTTGAGAGGGTGTGCGAGTTCAACTGCTGCGTAATTAGCCCGTTTCGAAAATGACTGGTGATGCAAAACAATTCTTTATAAAAGCACAAGAACAGTCACGCAGTTCAGTGTTGTAAACCAGGTAAAAAGCAATGGACAGACGGCTTAATAATTTACCATCTGATGCTGTGCGATGACCGCGGATCCTAGGACGGCTCGACATCCATGTGGATTCGCACGTCAATCCTCACACGACCATTTGGACACGACGCACAAAACACTGCGCGTCACAAACCTGCAGCGTGTGGTGAGGCCACAGAAAGGGGCGTGGCGACTCCACAGAAAGGGGCGTGGCGACTCCACAGAAAGGGGCGTGGCGACAGAAGCCACCAAAACGAGGCACAACAGGTTGTTGCAAGTCGCAGAACGCCAAGTCGGCTTTCCAGTCAGTAATCGCGACATCTCGAACGGTACAAACAGTGTACATCGACAGCACATCTTATAATAATTATAATTAGTATTATCAGGTAATACTGACATATAAACCTGAAACCGCCACTGATAGCAATGATGATAACAGATTAATATTGAAATTAAATAAGATGCAAAACAGCGAGCGAAACAACACATCGATTTGCACAGAATTCAATTCTATAAATGGGGAAAATGTCCACAGAAAACGCCTCACCTGTCGGGAGATTTAAAAAAACCTCAAAATAGTAACACTTGCTGCTCACTTCCAAAGCGCTATCCAAACATCACGCCAGCACAGTCACTTACCTTTCGCTTGTGTGCGTGATGACGTCATCGCGGCGCTATCCAAACATCACGCCAGCACAGTCACCTTTCGCTTGTGTGCGTGATGACGTCATCGCGGCGCTATCCAAACATCACGCCAGCACAGTCACCTTTCGCTTGTGTGCGTGATGACGTCATCGCGGCGCTATCCAAACATCACGCCAGCACAGTCACCTTTCGCTTGTGTGCGTGATGACGTCATCGCGGCGCTATCCAAACATCACGCCAGCACAGTCACTTACCTTTCGCTTGTTTGCGTGATGACGTACGCAGTTCCGTCATCGCACCCAAGGTGCTCAAACACTTTGTACGTACGAAAGAAACGCAAGCTCGTAACCTTGTGACGTCACCGCGTCCGTAATGTTCCTTATTTGTTTCTTGTTTCGTACGAATCAGTTTTAATTCTGATAACATTAAAATGTACTTTTTTTTAAATAAAGGAGCGCCAATTTTTTAAACAAATTAATCACACACACACGTGCACATTATCTTATGTGTTTTCATTTTCAAGGTACACAATAAAAAAACTTTGCCCAATTACGGGTTTTAAATCTTCAGATTATGTTGGGCGCCACTTTATGTGAACTTTTCTAGAGCATTATTACTTGGTTCCTCCGAAGACCACAAGGGTATGCGGCAAGCACACGAGATTTTTTGAATGTGCCTTATTTTTTTTTTATCATCTGCCATTTTCCACAAGCCATGGAATTCCCCTTCTTTTCTATTCTTTGGCATTTTCTACAAGCCATGCAATGTCCCTTCTTTCTTTAGTTTGCCACATGGCATATACCAAATAAAGGGGCCTTTTCTATGCCCCTGCCATTTTTCCCCAAGAATCCTCTTCAAATTTCAAGTCAATCAGACGAACGAAAATCGACAACTTTTGAAATTCGGCCGATGTTGACCTCAAAAATAATTGGTGGTTGAATTCAATGATCAAGTGTGCAAATCCTTTCCAAATTTCAAGTCAATCGGATGAAAATTGAGGACTTCAGAAATTTAGCCTCGATTGACTACTTAGCTAATGTTGACCTCAAAAGTAATTGTTGGTTGAATTCAGTGAGGTGATATGAAAATCATGTTCAACTTTCAAGTCAATCGGAAGAAAATTAGCAGTTTTAGAAAATTGGCCTCTGTTGATCGTTGGTCCATGTTGACCTCGAGTGACCGCAATATCACATGGTCGTGTAACACGTGGTGAAGTTTCAATTTTGTCTGCTGAACGGTTTTCGATCTTAACAAAATGCAGACACGTACGAAGTACGTACGTACTCTACCGGTCAAAAGTTCTAGAACACCCCCATTTTCCCAGTTTTGCTGAAATTTAAGCAGTTTAATGTTTCAATGTACTCTGAAATTAAAGCATAGAACAAATAAACAATTGCAGATAAAAAAGAAATCATGGAATCGTTTTCTTCAGCAAAATTTAATCGAAATTTTTGACTCATCAACGTAGCCACCTTTTGCAGATATAACAGCCGAACATACTCGTGGCATTCTTTCGACAATGGAAATCAAATATTGTTCGGAAAGTTCTTCCCAACACTGTTGCAGAAGTTTCCACAAATGTGTTGCACTTGTAGGTTGCTTTGCTTTCACCCTTCTGTCTAGTTCATCCCAAACCAGCTCAATGGGGTTTAAGTCTGGAGACTGCTGGCCATTCCATGATTTGAAGCCCACCGTCTTGTTCTTTTCTTCTAAGGTAGTTCTGACATAGCCTGGGGTTATGTTTTGGGTCATTATCTTGCTGTAGGATAAGCCCTTGACCAACTAGGCGTAGACCAGAGGGTATTACATGGTGCTGCAAAATGCTGTGGTAGCTCTTTTGGTTCAGTGTGCCAGTCACTCTGTACAAGTTGCCGACTCTGGATCCAGAAAAAGACCCCCAGATCATCACGTTTCCTCCTCCATGTTTGACAGTTGGTGTCACACACTGAGGAACCATCCTTTCGTCTACTCGACGGAGTACAGAAACCCTGCGTGATGAACCGACAGTTTCAAATTTTGATTCATCGGTCCATAAGACCTTCTTCCAGTATTCAGAAGTCCACTGGCGGTGCTTCATGTCCCAGGAAAGCCTCTTTTTCTTACTGCCACTCAACCTGTCAAACCTGCAGCTCGAAGTCTTCTCTTCACAGTTGAAACTGAGACTTCCTTACTTCGACCAGTGTTAAGCTGTGCTTGAAGCTGCTGTCCTGTGAGCCACCTATCATGCAAGCTGTTGACCCTCAGAAACTTGTCTTCTGATTGTGTTGTGGCTTTGGGTCTGCCAGACCTCTTCCTGTCAGAGATTCCTCCAGTTTCCAAGTTCCTTATGATAGTGTACTAACTGACACCTTGGCTTCCTTTGCAATTTCTCTGCAGAAAAGACCTACACTTTTAAGGGTTATAATGGTCTGTCTGTCTTCCTTTGTTCATTGTCTTTTTCTCGCCATTTTGATAGCAATATACTACTTCCTGCATTGCAATATTTCCCAAATAATGCTTCAGAGTGTGTAGCAACACAGTCTGTTCCAACACTGCTTTTATACAGAGGATTTGTAACTAATCAACAAATGTTGGGACACCTGTAGGAATTGTTTGCATCAACTTTCAAGGCTTAATTTACTTCCATTGCTGCAGAACAGCTGCAGTTGCTAACCCATTACTTGTTCCCTGAAAAGGGCCTATTTTAAAAACTCTGAAATTTACATTATTTTTCAGTTTTTGGACACCTAAACTTTTTTTTATTTAACCTCTGGCAGTTTACCGCTTAGCTTTGTACCATTTCAGGTTATTCACTGGACTTGAACTGCTTAAATTTCAGTAAAAACTGGGAAAATGGGGGTGTTCTAAAACTTTTGACTGGTGGAGTACATCACTGATCGCCGAAACCTGCTTTTCACTTCGTGAGTGCAGAGTAATGAGTACATACGATTGTAGACGACATAAATGATAGATAGTGCTGCCCTCTGGTGGAAACCAAGCAGAATTGCATGTTTTTTTCTGACTGGATGATGCGTGGAATCGTTGAATATGAGCAAAAGTTAGCAAAAAATGAAACAACTAGAACGGGCACTCAGTAGAGCGCATACCTTCGCCAACACTACATTTTGCATACCCCCCCCCCCCCCAGAAACTGTTGATTGTGAGGGTATTTAATCCCATACCACATCTGCCATCTTATATGTGTGATGGTGGCTTAAAACATTAAATTTCCGTGTCATATCGTATATCACAAGATTGGGCATTGAATTCACAACATTTTGGCATTGGTTGCATGCAAATTGGATAAAAATCGACCGGACTATGGCAAAATGACGATTTTGACCTTTTCATGACCTTGACCTTGACCTTTGTACTTTTAATTTTGTAATTGGTATTAGAGTGTGGGGAACAGAACAGTCAACATTTTGGTGTTGTTTTCATGCAAATCGCATAAGAATTGACCGTGTTATGAATAAAACCGCACATTTTGCAATGTCGTGAACCCCCCTGACCTTTGACTCCCAACCGCTAATAAGGGTTATTACGTCATTGTGTCATGTCACATATCACAAGATGGGGCATTGAATTGTGAACATTTAGGCATTAGTTGCATTCAAATTGGATACAAATTGACCGCGCTATGGTAAAAAGACGATTTTGACCTTTTCATGACCTTGACCTTTGACCCGATGCTCACAAAATCTAATCAAATGGTCCTCGGATAATAACCAATCATCCCACCCAATTTGCTGCGATTCAGTTCAATACTTTTGGAGTTATGCGAATAACAACAAACAAACACACACATATTCACAAATAAATAAATAAATACACAGCGATCAAAACATAACCTTCGCAACAAAGTTTGCGAAGGTAATTATGATACATAGGTGAAAGTTGTTTTGAAAGCCATTAATGATACTGTTGTGGGCTGGGGTTCGGGTGAGAAGACCACTAGGTGGGTGAGAAGACCACTAGCTATGTCAGTTCCCACCAGACTCCCCAGAATTGTAGGCCGTCACAAACGGATAATTCCGTGACGCGGCGGATCGCTTACCGACCGTGGATGCCAATAACTCAACTGCGTGACCTCGGATCCTCCCGTCTATGGGTTAATCGGGTTACCTAATTAATCACGTGGTTTAATTACTGGGGAACACGCCCTTGGTATGCCTTGTCCGAATCGGATCACTTTTCCGGATCGGATGCAGCCGAGCGACACTGCCAAGGACGTACTGGCTAAAAAGAACGGATCGTTGGGAATAAAGTCCCGGCTAAAGTAGGATTCGGACCATGCTGGATCAATGGAAGAAAAGACAAAAACGAGCTGGGAACATTCCTAATAATAATTTATTAACAGTCAACTTACAAAAGGGGACACAGAGCAGACTTAACGCGAAATTAATAACAATAATGATAACAATCTTTTGTAGTCTAACAAAAGCAGACAGGCACCAACACACACACACACACACACACACACACACACACACACGCACGCACGCACGCACGCACGCACGCACGCACGCACGCACGCACGCACGCACGCACGCACGCACGCACGCACACACACACACACACACACACACACACACACACACACACACACACACACACACACACACACACACACACCCTGATGAAGAGGGAGTTTTGCAACCAGGAAGGGAGGGGAGTTGAGGTTATGATCTCGGTACTTTTGCGCCCGATAGCACGACGCACCACCAATATGTTTCGGGGCAGGGGGGGATGCTCCGTGGTGTGGTACCCGACAGTGGGCGAGTCGTCTCTGGCTTCAGCCGCACGTGTGGAGACTGTGTTCGGAAAGGAGGAGCTTGAGTGGAGAAGGGGCGCAGTCCAGAGTGCGAGGGTAGAGTGGTACGCGGGACCAGGTAGGCGGGTATGATCGACGATGTTGTGTGGGCGGAGATGAGGAGGCAGAGTCCCGACAGCAGGAGGCGGGTCGTGGTGGTGTCGACGATGGCGAGGCAAGGGCAGGAGAGAGGAGGAGAAAGAGCAAGAGGCCAGAGAGAGGACAAGAGTGACTGCCCCGACCTTTATAGAGCCCGCAGCTCGGGGGGAGGGGCCATGCCAAATCCAAACGTCATCACAGGAATCGGGCGCTCCGATTGGCCCCGACCCCTCACATGGCCCGCCAACTTTGGTTGGAAACCGCCTCCCTTCGTTTCCAGTAAGGCCATCCCAGACAGTGGGAATATTCCGCTCCGACCCCACGAGATGACATGAATCACCCACACCGAAATTGGCACGCGAATCGTCCTGCAAAAACCCCTGGGCCGTGCCCATGTGACTGGTCGAGGGTCCCGCCTGCCCGCTCGGGTGTTCGACCAGCGTCGATCAACGCGCTCGCTCCGCGTGTGCCAATGTGGCCCGCACTGTACATTCCCTGGCTCAATCGCAGCTTCGCTGGCCGTAGAGACGAGAAGACGTTCACCATCCGTGGAGAATTCACTGCTGCCAGCGAGGGCCAAAGGCACATTGTGGTGAATTAACGTGAATCGAGGGACATGACGCGGGATCACATGTTGTGCGTCTCGCGTATAAGGGGAGGTCTCTCTGCGGCACGAGTGGATTGTCCCCGGGGCATTGCTATTGACATCGGCTGTCCACTTGATGCTCGTTAACTGAAGGTGCTCATTGACTGGTGAGAATGGAGATTATATCGAACTCCGTGCTTACGCGGATTAGTCTGCAATGGTTAACTGCACATGTATACGTTTCTGCTTATGTACTCCTAGCTGAACCTGTATTTCCTGGTGTGCCCACAGAAGCGGCTCCAATCAAATGGAATAAAGCCTAAACTCTGAAGGTTCATCTCTCGCTCTCATTTCAATTTATTCCATTTGATTTTCTCGGCTCTCTCAACCAAAGATGGACAAGATCTACAAACCAGAGAGGTTCGACGCAGACCCAAACACGACTGACGCAGAAATGAAATGGTCACATTGGTTCTGCTCCTTCTCACACTATCTGACCATCATCGCGGAGGGAGCTGACAATTTGCCGCTCTCGTGAATCCTGTCTCGCCCGGCGTGTTCAGGGTCTTCTCGGAGTGCGGCACTTTCGAAGCAGCGATCGTCGTGCTGCAGGCGCTCTACGTGAAGCCCAAGAACGAGGTATGCATACGACATCTTCTCAACACACGCAAGCAAGCAGCCGGGGGAGACAATCGATCAGTTCCTGCAAGCTCTGAATCAGCTGGGAAAAGACTGCAGCTTCCGGGCGGTAGCGCCGAGGAACACCGAAAGGAAGCCACACGGGAGGCATTCATCCAAGGACTCAGATCAGCCCACATACGGCAACGCTTACTAGAGAAAGCGCAACCCACTCTTGACAAGGTAGTCGATCAGGCTCGAGCGTGGATGCGGCTCAGCAGCAATCTGAGTCATTTGGGACACCGATGCTGCTAATGAACGCTGCTACGATGGGAACCCAAGGAACCCCACTGGCACAGACACAGCCAGACATGAGGGATGGAGAAACACCCGAGGAGCCGGATACCCAGACCTCGTCAAACTCCCTCAGCAACTGCTCCGGTCGGTAAATGCTTCTTTTGTGGGTACAAAGGCATCCTCGTCAAAAATATCCCGCCAGAGATGCCACATGCATGAATTGCGACAAAGAAGGGCATTATGCCAGGGTATGTAAATCTACTCTAAGGAGGAATAAACCCACTTCTGCGGCTCTCTACTCGCAAAATAAATTGACTGCAGCCTCCCCGGGGAATCTATCCAAGGCTATCATCAACGTGCGGGTGCGGGCATATGGCTGAGGCACTGATTGATACCGGTAGCTCTGAAAGTTTCGTCAACAGCTCGCTAGTGAAGGGCAGGAAATGGGTAATCCACCCGACTGACAATACGGTATGCATGGCCGCCACCTCACTACAATCCCGCATACGAGGGTACTGCAATGTTGAATTGGACGTAAAAGGGTACACGCATCGGGATATAAAGGTACTGGTGCTTCGTGATTTGTGCGCAGACGTAATTCTGGGTCATAATGTCCTCAAGCAGCACACTGACGTCGAAATACCCTTTGGAGGAAGCAAGCCTCGTCTAATTTTAAATGCGCTGACCACCGCGGAGGTGACGTCCCCCCAGCTGTTCGCTAACTTGTCGCCGGTCTGCAAACCGATAGCGATCAAATCGCGGCGATATACCACTGCTGACATGAATTTCATCACTTCAGAAACCAAGCGATTACTGGAAGAAGGAATTATAGAACCGAGCGATTCGCCATGGCGCGCACAGGTGTTAGTAACCAGCAGTCAGAACCATAAGAGACGGATGGTTGTCGATTATTCCCAAACGGTCAATCGCTTCACCCAACTCGACGCCTACCCCCTGCCGCGCATAGATGAGATGGTCGAACGCGTGGCCAATTATAGGGTATTCAGTACCATCGACTTGCGAAGCGCCTATCATCAAATTCCCATCCGAGAGGAAGACAAACCGTACACTGCATTCCAGGCAGGGCGGCGCCTCTACCAGTTCAGAAGGATACCATTCGGTGTCACGAATGGAGTAGCTTGCTTCCAACGGGTTATGGACGACATCATCTCAGATGAAAACCTCAGAAGACACTTTTGTTTACGTGGATAATGTCACAGTGTGCGGTAGGGATCAGAGGGAACATGATAGGAATCTGGACAGATTCTTGAGCATTGCTGGAAAATATAATCTGACTCTCAACCTACGAGAAATGCGTATTCTCGGCAAGGTCAATTGACCTTCTCGGCTACGATAGCCGACGGCACAATTAAGCCTGATCCTGAGGCGATTGCGCCCGCTCCGTGAGCTTCCACCACCTCAGGACTTGCAAACAATGCGCCGGGTGATCGGGATGTTCGCTTACTATGCAAGATGGATTTCGCAATACTCCGAGAAAATACATCCCCTAGTGCATTGCAAAAACTTTCCACCAGATGCCGCTGTCGTGAAAGCTTTCCACGATCTCAAGGATGATATCAGTAAGTCCGTGGTTTTATCGATCGACAGCTCGGTGCCCTTCGTGGTGGAGACCGACGCTTCCAAATCACGCCATAGCTGCAACACTTAATCAGTCTGGGCGGCCGGTCGCCTTTCTTCTCGAGAACTCTCTCTAGAAGCGAGCAGAGACACTCGGCAATAGAGAAGGAGGCGTACGCCATCGTCGAGCGCTGCGTAAATGGAGACATTATTTACTGGGAAACCACTTCACGCTCGTTACGGACCAACGATCCGTGGCTTTCATGTTTGATGGGAAAAATAACGGGAAAATTAAGAATGAAAAAATTATGAGATGGCGGATAGACCTAGCCTGCTACAGGTACGACATTGTTTACCGGCCCCGGGAAGGAAAACCCTGCTGCAGATACCTTCTCCCGGGTCTACAGTTCGGCAACAATCAGTCAGGCTTTGCAAGACCTCCATGTGTCTCTGTGCCACCCAGGGGTAACCAGGATGGCACATTTCGTACGCAGACAAAATCTTCCTATTCTGTTGAAGATATTAAACAAATGAATGCTTCATGCCCCTGTTGTGCTGAACTAAAACCCAGATTCTATGGCGCGGCATCTGGCAGACTGATCAAGGCTACTTCCCCTTCGAGAGACTAAACATCGACTTCAAAGGGCCCCTACCGACCGAAACAGACAACAGATACATATTCACCGTTGTTGATGAATATTCAAGGTTCCCTTTCGCGTTTCCGTGCTCGGATATGACCTCGGGCACTGTCGTAAAATGTCTCTCTGACCTCTTCGCTATGTTTGGGAGACCTTCGTACATACATTCAGACAGAGAGCCGTGTTTCATGTCGGCCGGGCTAAAACAATTCCTATTAGAGCACGGCATAGCAACTAGTCGAACGACGGGTTACAACCCACAGGGAAACGGGCAGGTGGAAAGGTATAATGGAGTTATTTGGAAAGCCATAACTCTGGCGCTGAAATCGAGAGGACTGGGCCCCGAGCGATGGGAGGTTGCTCTTCCTGACGCAATGAATTCCATACGCTCTTTGCTCTGCACGTCCACAAATGCCACTCCTCACGAACGTATGTTTACTCACCAACGACGTTATGTTGACAGTCAAACGGTGCCCAACTGGCTGACCCACCCCGGTACAGTGTTCATGAAACGCCCGGTACGACAAAGCAAGTATGAACCGCTGGTGGAGGGGTCGGAACTCATTGACACTAATCCAGAGTATGCTCATGTCAGGCTCCCGGATGGCAGGGAGACCACTGTGTCGGTTCGCCATCTGGCTCCCTCAGGTACTCCTCCCGCCGGTACACCACCTCCTGGCACTCCTCCTTCTGACATTTCCCCCCCAGGAACTCCGCCAGGCGACGGGGCTGCCGCGTTCCCCCCGAGAGCGATCGAGGAGTCATCCCCGGCACAAGTCGAGGCTCACCAAGAGGATCGGGAGTCTCCCTCAAGTGAAACTGCCGTTTACTCCCGGAGAGGTCGACGAATAAGGCCCCCTCGACGACTCAATCTGTAAAGGGGATTATCGGCATTCTCGCTGCTCATGCTCCTATATGCTCATTATATCATATATCGATGCTCATTTCCATGCTCCTACAACTCAAAATAATCACTGCTTGGCATGTATGCTCCTGTAGATCTATTAGTCCGCGTTGCTTGAAATGTATACTCCTATAGTGCTAAAGCAATCATGGTGTGTAAGTTGGGCCCCTAGTTACATTTTAAAGGTGAGGAGAATGTGGTGAATTGAGGTGAATTGAGGGACATGACGCGGGATCACATGTTGTGCGTCTCGCGTATAAGGGGAGGTCTCCGCGGCACGGAGTGGTTGTCCCGGGGCATTGCCATTTACATCGGCTGTCCACTTGATGCTCGTTAACTGAAGGTGCTCATTGACTGGTGAGAATGGAGATTATATCGAACTCCGTGCTTACGCGGATTAGTCTGCAATGATTAACTGCACATGTATACGTTACTGCTTATGTACTCCTAGCTGAACCTGTATTTCCCGGTGTGTCCACAGAAGCGGCTCCAATCAAATGGAATAAAGCCTAAACTCTGAAGGTTCATCTCTCGCTCTCATTTCACATCATCATGGAGAAATCCGTGCACGTCTCATGAGCGGCGTACGTGTCTGCTTTCGAGCACATTCCATACAGTGTGCGCGGTTCCGCCATTACGCACGTGGCCAGCACTCGAGTTCACATGACTCTGCAAGCGTGTGCGCGGGGCGAACATCAATATGTGTCGGATATTGAGGTTGAAAAGGAACAAGCCGCTTCTACTCTGCACACTCGTATCCCGCCAAACATGGCATGCAGTCGTCTTTATCGGCCTCCGTGCGCATTTTGTGCATGGGCATCATGCTGGCTGTGTTTCCCGTGCCGTGAAAAACACCATTCGTGTGGCCTCTTCAGAGGTATTTATTCGCATACCTTTTTAATTCAACCGGCAATCTTCCCCAGACCATCGGAAGCTCGAGTCGACAACCCCGCAATGCCAAGCGCACTACATGACTCGCCGCACACGCCAGGCCCAGGGCTCACCCGGAAACGAGGATCTCTGTGCAGCAGTTTCCTCACCGCGGCGCCGCACATGGCTGATTTACCTCAGGAATAATCAGACGAAAAGAAGAGTGGAGACGAAATGGAGAAAATGATTTAAGCAACCCAAGCTATTAGATTGTCACAACGCACTCCCTTGTTGTCCCGCTAAACAAAAGGAAACGAACTATCCACACGTATAATAATGGAATAACTGTCTTGGGACACCTATCTGTTGTATGCATGCGGTTCTGAGAACAGCAACAATACGTATTGTCTGATGTATCTTCCAAGTTTAAGGTCGTTTCAACGTATAGCCTTTGAGATATGAGCGCCAACACATTTTGGGTGGACGGACGGACAGACAGACAGACACCAACGTGATTTTTGAGGTTTTTCATTAAAAACTCAAGAATGTGGAAATGGACGTTGCTGATATTTGGGACATATTGTTGTGGGCCGGGTTCGGTAGCGAGGACGAATGCCAGACAGAGCAGTTGGGCCATCTCCAACCGAATACCGGAATTGAAAGGTCGTCGCCCCGGATAACTCCGGAGTCGACGGGCCACTTAAAGGACCATTTTGCTGGGCCATTTTGATGGCGTGAGGTAGTAACAATATTTTGAGTTGTCTAATTCCAATGAACCTAAGTACTCACGCCGTCTAGCTACCAGGGAAACCACACCCTGGTCCGACTCTGTCCGAACCGAGTCGCATGTACCGACTCGGGTTTGGCGTACTGAGCGGGAGTTACCAGAGCTGCGCCGGTCCTAATGACAACTTACGACCCAAACGGCCTCACTATTCTCAAGCCCGCACCGTGCTGGGTCAATGGTAGAAACGACAGGCAAAGAACTGGAACATTTAACAGATATTTATTTACAATAGGGAGGGAGACACAGAGCAGAGTTATCCGAATTAAAAAAAAATGCAATTTACAAGGAACACAGGCACTTAACAGTTTCTACTCACAGAAGGGGCCCAGGAACACACACACACACACACACACACACACACACACACACACACACACACACACACACACACACACACACACACACACACACACACACACACACACACACACACACACACACACGCGAAATGGACTCCGTGGTGTCTTTACTCGGTCCCTCAGCCCAGGAGGGAAAGGCAAGCTGGGGACCAGGGCCTTGTCGGGTACCTCTCCGCTTTGTGCGGTCACACCGGACTCCAACCCACCATGGTGGGTCCCGAACCCACGACCCGAAGTCCACGGGCCCACGTCCCTGGCTGCTCGGTCACCACCACCACGAGCGGCCACCGCTAAGGACCGCAGACGAAAAGCCACCACGACCAAGACCAAGCCAATCGCCACGATGACCGTCGTACACTGGTCCTGACAATCACTCTACTCTTCTTGCCAGGTCCGAGGGATTTCTTACCCTCCCACTCGTCTCCTGATTGGATGAGGGGAACCCCCTCCTTTCCTGGGCAGAGTCGGAGCTCTGAGGTGACGAGCCTCCTGATTGGACGGGTCGTCTCGGGGGGTGTGTCAGGGTGTCTCGGGGGGTGTGTCGGGGCGTCTCGGGGGGGGAGGGGGTGTCGGGTCGTCTCGAGGGGTGTGTCGGGTCGTCTCGGGGGGTGTGTCGGGGCGTCTCGGAGGCCCACCCTCCAAAGAGGCGCCGTAGTAGCTTTCGGCACGCTGGCCTCCCATTGGCCGGAGCGCCTCGGCCCTGCTCGCCCTTCGCCCATTGGCTGGAGGAAACGCTCCATGCCCTTCCTCGGAGCAGAGCCTCGATCTGAGGCGATGGAGGCTCCGCCCACGCCTTCAGCCAAAAATAAGTGGGCAATGGAGTCGGTGGTGCGTAGAAGTGAAGGGGATTGATGTAAAAAAATAACTACAAAGAAACTTCGCAGCGCACACATGCAATTCCCATTAGACAAAGGGGGTGGGACCCAAACTGAAACATATACTTATCGACATAACTGAACTTGGGGACTGCTGTCTGTTTGTGTGCAAATGGCTTCCTGATTTGTAAAAATATTACCGCGATGTAGAAAGGATGTACTTCTGAAATTTGCAGCCGATTTCATTCAGTAGAAGCTGAGAAACGAATTTTCAGCCCCGATGTTGAAGTTGCAGAGAGAGAAGCTGTCCCGTATAAATGGAGGGTGCTTTGCATCTCCCTTGATTATTTTTTACTGCTGGGTTGTGTGCATCATGGTCTGGTTCAAATTCCATCTCAGAAAACTGGGAAAACTGCCAATGTTGACAGATTCAAGTATAGAATTACATACAATTCGAGAATTCCTTATCTAGTTCCATCAAGTCATGTCTGACTAATGGTGACATGCTGGCATTTGAATTATGATCAAATTTCTCCAAACATCCCGATTCTGCACGACTTTTCAAAGCTCTGGCAAAGGCAGATTGGTTGCAGCCTTTACCCCATCCATCCAGCACATACAAAATCTGCACCAGTAGGATGTGTTTCACTTTATCAACAACACTTTGATCCAACAAATCGGGCTTGTTCACCACCACCCATCAGGTTGACTCGGACGAAATCTCCAGTATTTTCTGATGGAGGACTGGAACAATCAGCACGGATCACTGCATGCAGCCCAGCACTGTTCATGTACAGACGGGAGTTTCAGACTTCCGTCGATCTGCTGTGCGGTCTAGTGCCAGAGCACCCTGAAAGACCACCAAGGGGAGGGAAATGCACGTCACTTGGAGGAAGGCATGGAACTGGTCCATGACTTCTTCATGCACCGCTAACTTCATCTGGCGGGTGTAAAGATGAAGCGCAGGTACGACCACCGGAGTCAGGTGAGCGTGTACTCTCCAAGGATGAAAATTTGGTTCTTCAATTCCCGAAGAGGAGGAGGGGAGATTGGGACCATACTCTGTGCAGAGCGTTGGTGCTGCGCAAGCAGTCTCCTTGGCTATTGGGCACAATCCTGGACAGGTCGCCACTCCAACACAGTATTCCAGCATGCTGGCACTCATTTTCCCGACCTTGGAAGGATGACAGGTCGAGTTAACCCCAACTGGTATTAATTCAACAGCAGAGCGGGATTTGAGATCAGGACCCGAGGATCCAAAGCCCACCACCCTAACTATTAAGCCAACACCAGGCATATCCCCGGAGAAGGAAGGGCAAATGCCCAAAGCTCACCTCACCATAGCAGAGTCCGGGGGTCATCCTGTTGCAAATCTGTGATGTGGTGATTAAGATCAAAATGGGGCCACTGACTCTTTGCTGGAATCATCCATGCCGACCGACTACTGGGGCGACGAAACACTTTCATGGATCACTCCGAGCTTCGAGGCAGAGGCAAGGCCGAGCACTTTGCGGATGTGGGGGGGGGGGGTCATTCGAGTTGAGTAGCGAGTTTTTGAGCCCACGTGGATGCATGTGAACACCCCCCCCCCTTACTGGACAAAAGAGCATTAGGAACAAAGTGATAGATTAGTTAGAACGGGGGTCGTATAGATGGAGTGAATGCGGGTCAGCGGCTCGAGAGTGAATGTGATTTCAGCGTGTCCGGTGCAAAAGAATGATTGGGAGTGAGTGAGCCCTACCCAAGGAAACCCGTGGCTAGTATTAAGCGATTCGTGAGTGGAATTTAGTCAAATTGACAATGGAGGTTGTTCTGTGGTTGGTGTCACATGTTGGAATGACAGGCTGGGAGTGTGGTTCGTGAGAGGTGAGTATGGTTGAAGAAGGCACCCCTGGTGCTGGAGGGTCTGTCTGCCAGGGTAGGCCGTGAGCCCCTGGTGGGCATGCTAAATTTGTGTATGGGCCCGGGTACCCATGGAGAAGGGAACCGGAGCACCAACTGCCAGTGATGGTACCAGGGAGGGGAAGCCAGGAGAGCTCCCCCCATAATTCGGAATGGAGAAGGTAAGCTCGGAGGTGGCTTTCACGTGCCGTGGGTGCCATTGTGTGAATATGCAGGTGTGCAGACCTGCCAATGGAACTTCACTGCCCAGCCAGGAAATTGTGCAGAGGCATGGATGAAAAACAGATGGCAAGACCCGAACTAGTGTGAGCACCAATGTGCGGAGCGACGGGTGAATTAGGTTGTTCGAACCACATAGTTTAAATACACACATTGTAAGTCTTGGGAAAGTTTAATTGTTGATGTGATAATGGATATAGTTCGGAGTGTTGTGTTTGCCCCTTCGCACCATCTACCACTCAGGTAACCACCGACCGCTGGATTCAAACATCTGGAGAAGCCGTGGGACCTACAGACAGATTTCGAACATGCGCTGAGGTTCCCACAGATCCACATTTTCTTCCGAAGGGATTCTTAAGGGATTTAATGGATTTTATTAAGAATTTGGCACTGAATAAGGGGAACCCAAGAGATGGAAATTCTAGTCCGGAGACAAAGGAGCAATTTAAAGAGGGGGGCTAGGGTACAGCAGGCACAGATACGGACTGGGGGCACGGACCATGACAAGGATAGGCCCATGAGTTTAAAGGGGGGGTGGTTACGTTCAGTCCGAACCCGTCCTCAGATCGGCCAGCACCGCTACCATCTCCCTCAGGTACGTGTGCACCGAGAAGCCGGCCAGCGATGCCTGCCGACCTTGGTTTGCTATTTGCCTTTGGCTCTTCCAAGTTGCCTATGCATTTGCCATGCCTGTTGCCTGTCGCCCTTGTCACGCCTCCCCAAGTTCATCGCCAAGGACCACTTTTATGTGGCCTCGTTCTTCAACATTGATCTCCAATGACCACATTTGTGTGACCCTGTCCTTCATGTCATCTTCAAGGACCACTTTTGTGTGGCCCCATTTTTCAATGTTGGCACGAAGGACCACTTCTTGTTGTAGCACAGTTCTTCAGCATTGTGGCAAGTGGTATGGGGCAGAATAATCCCCAGGGGCTGGAGGATAATCTACCCCCACGATGATGACCTCCAGGCCAAAGATCTTTCAATACGGGCCACGTGGGTCATGAAGACTGCCACCGACAAACCGCCATGTGGTCGTACCTGCGTTTTTTTTCCCCCTGTAACTTCTTCCCAAGGACTGTCTTCAGCAGCCAAAGACCATTTAATGACCGCCTGTTTCCCAGGGCAAAGTATGTAAATAATTGTAAAAATGTTTAAGCCCACCTGGTTTGTGTTTAGGTATGGAATTGCATTAAGACCGGTCTCGTGTGAATGTGTTAGAATGAAGGAACCCAATGCATTAGTTTTCATTATTTTCAAAGGCGGGACATCAATGCATCGTCACACTCAGGAGGTAGGCGGAATAAGAGGGAATTACACCTAATATATGCACAAGAGTTGGCAGACTCGGGACTAGTCGAGTAAGAGGAGGGGGTAATGTTACGGTTTGGGAAAATTACACCACGGGGAGATCATACATGGACACGTTGGTGACCGCTTGGATCAGTTATTTCATCGGTCTATGTGTCGATCATCCTTGATCCCTTGTCAAGAGGTTATTCAGAGGGCATGCATTGGTTAGTTTGTATTTCCCTGGTGTGATGTCTTCCTTTTACCCTCTCTCTGCTCATTTCAACAATCCCTCATTTTCCCCATCGGTCCGTTACCCCCTTCAATCCGACTGCCCCTTTCGACAATTCTTCCTTCACTCCATCGGTCTTACCTTCGGCCACGCAGCCGTGAAGCTTGTGTAATTACAAATATGAGCCCATGAACATGCATTTCAAGGTCCATGAGGATAGCTAACAACATACTGATGCTTTTAAATGCTTGTAAATGTATAGTCTATTGCAAAGCATTGTAATTAACTAAAGTCGTTTTGTCACCATATATGGTGTTGTTCACCAATAAGGATCATGGGTAAATGATCTAATCCAGAGTGAAGGCAAATGAAAGTGTTTTTCGCATTAAGTCCTTGAAGAGAGGAAGCAGCCCACACATTTGCCTGCACGATTGCAACATATACTGCCCTAAGGATGAGGGAGCCTAGTGTCCTGTGAATCGAACTGCTTGCTTGCAATCAGACCACAATTGAGTGGGAGATGAATTCGCATGCTTGCACATTGTGAATGGTGTTCCCATGCTCACATACAAACCATATATGGTATTCTACTAATTAACAGACTGAGGAACATTGAGTGATATGTCGTTTTGCTGTGATAATGTACTGTTCATTATCTGACCCATGCCCCTTCTTTCCCACTCTCCATCTTCTGGAACGTTGCTGCAGTGGAAGGTGGTGGTATGCTATACACCACTTCCCTGGCTTTTCTGGGAGTCTCTGCTTCATATATTTATTTCGTTGTACATTTCCTTCTGCCCATATGTCTATGTTGATGTATAAAACAATATATTATATCCTCCCATAAAAGGCCATGTGATTTGTGTGGTACTGTACGTCACTCATTGCTTGTCTGGTATTACTGTTATGTTTTTAATAAAAAGTTAGTTATTTATATTAGACCTTGAATTCCTGTTTCCCATCTCTGCTAACTTTGAGACAAGGGAATAAATAATACTAGCTTTATAAATAAATAAATGTGTCATCCGTTTTGTGTTTTTTTTTGTGGGCCCCCTGGCGTTTGGGCCCTGGACAAATGTCCCATTGGTCATTCCCTAAATTAGGCCCTGCACCTGATGAATGCAGGTTAATAAGGATGCTGAGTGCAATTACTGCCACCATGTCAGACATATTGACAAGGCTTGTAGAAAGAAAACAGGTCCACTAAAGTAAGCAAATTCAGAAACAGGAAAGGCAACATGGAATGAAGGTGGTGCAGCTTGATTCTGAAGTCGATGATGTGGAGGTTTCCCATGACGTTTATTCCATAGTGGCAAGAATGCTCGCAACTCCCCCTCCCTCCTCCCACTCCACCCCTTCCCCTCCCTCTGAACCCCTAGTCCCGCCCCCCTACAACCCTCCCCCTATCTTCACAACTGACTTGCAATAACTTCTGCCACCAGCACCACCAGGTGGTGCTACATGATACACATTTATATCGAGAATTGTTGTTGATCTTCCCTCTCGAATCCCCGCTACTCCAGATGAAACCAAGTAGCCCATGTTCACCATAAGGTCGAACTTAGTCCATGTGCCAAGTAGTTTTGGGATGATTGGTGCTACACACAGACAGAAAACGACATTTATGTATTCCTAGCAAATACATCCTCGGACACCCATCACTTCACTGACGGGAATATTAATGGGGGGGGGGAGAGGGCCAGAGGAGGGAGGACAAAGAGAGAGAGAGAGCAAGGGAGCGAGGAGCTAGGATGGGTAAGGAAGGGGGGAGAGCGAGAGAGGGAGAGGGAGAGGGATGGGATATGGGCGAGAGAGACAGAGGGTTGAGATCGGGAGAGGGGAAAGAGTATGGAGGGGGAGAGGAGAGGGGGAATTCCAGCAGATGTGACACCCAGTTTAACATCCATCTGAGACCGGACACACATTAATGAATCACCCTGCCTGTGAAACACCAGGATGACGGTTTATAGCTAGGTCGGGATTTGAACCGAGGCGAGACAGCTTAGTGCGAGCGTACCTCTTGGCTATCCTGCTGTGATGTGGCGATTCACAACTGAAACATTTTTTACTCATTGTAATCCAATTTATTTTGCCTTCATAACTCTGGTATCACCATCAAAGCTTGAAGAGTGCATGCCAAGTGGCATCACAATGCACTCCATAAATCGGTTGAAGAAACTTTTAAAAACGAAACGTTACATTTTTTGCATGTAGCTATTTATGCCAAAGTGACGGGTTGCATGATGAAAGAAGTTAGCACAAAAAGGAGAAACTTGGCAGAAAATAAAATTGTACGTTTTCAGTGAGCCAGCCAATGCCCGATGCACCGCAGAACAATGCAGGGCCAAATGCGGACGAGTGGCCCCTGAGCGGACTAGTGGCGAATATTGTCGAGTACTCGCCAGGTGGCTTAAGCACTCAAGGAAGCACTCCAACCAAACTGTTGATAAGGAACGGCTGGGTTAGCAAGCGATTAGTGATCGCCGATCCGTTATATTAAACACCTGCAGGAGATGCCCAAAATATCAAACTATGTCTGAATGAGACAAAGGAACACTTTTTCACAGTTGGAACTTCTAAGTTCAACTCTGGAGCTTAAATTTTGTAATTCGGCTTAGTTTAATATATTCTAAACGTTATGGCATGTGCGGAAATTAAATAAAGGCACAAATGCTGGTGTCTCCAGGTGTTTATAAGCATTGCAATGTATTCAGCGATTTGTCGGTATGATGATCAGGCATTTGATGATACGAGTGAGGAAAGTGAGAAAAAAAAAAAAGATCATGAAGAAATCGTTGCGGCCTGTTGCAACTCAAGGCATGGTTGAGCAGTCCGAACAAAATGGCGAATTAAGACCCGAGCGAGGTAACCACGATGAGCGATGTGCCTTAAGACCCCATCAAGGGACAGCAAGGTGTCTGATGATGCACATGATAAAGGATCTAATTAAATAAGGCCATTAATCATCTTCAAAAGGGGTATTTTAATTAATCCAAATGCCCAATTTTCACCCATGCACTCCCTGAGAGTTTACTTAGTATGTGTGCAAAGTTTCAAGCTGCTAGGTTTCATGGTGTTGGCGTTAAAGCACACACACACACACACACACACACACACACGCACAATAATAGATATGTGGTGTCAGTTTCTAGAATCCACCAGAGGTCATCAAATGTAAGAAGAGCTCCTTACTAATGCACCTGAATGAGCTTCTCTATCAGTGCTGGGAAGAAGGAATTATACCAAAGGACATGAGACATTAACATAATCACCCTGTACAAGACCAAAGGTGACAGAAGCGAATGCAACAATTACTGGGGAATATCTTTGAGTATTGTTGGAAAGCTCTTCGCACACGGTCTTGAACAGGCTACAGAAACTTGCTGACAGGGTGTACCCAGTCACAGTGCGGCTTTAGAGTAGAAAGGTCCATAATCAACATGATATTCTTATTGAGTCCGCTACAAGAGACATGCTGAGAACCAAAGAAGCCACTCGACATTGCCTTTATTAACCTCAATAAGGCATTGTGAGCAGAGATGGACTGTTCCAAGATCCTGGCTAAGATTAGTTGCCTGCCAAAGCTTCTCAGCTTGGTCCAGTCATTCCATGCAGATGTGAAAGGAACAGTACAGAATGATGGTTCATCATCTGAGACCTTCGACATCTGCAGTGGAGTCAAACAGGGGTGTGTTTTCACTCCCACTTTATTTGGGATCTTCTTTGCACTGTACTTTCCTGCTGAACCATGCCTTTGGATGCACTTTGAAGATAATTATCCAAGACCAATACAAATCGTATGACAATACTCTTCAGGTACTTACCCTACAGAGTGAGTCAATGACGCAATGAAATATGTTCCAAATTTGCAAAGTCAGTGTGTAACAGATTCCTACAATGGTTGTCACCAAAGCAGTCTGAGCGATGGCAACTAAGCCATAGTGACAAGTACAGGGAAATCAGATGCAGAACCAAAAGATGTTGTGGAAGTTCACTGCCTTATCTCTGAATCTGAATGACTCATGAGAACTATTTTTGTGCATTCCCATTGTTATGTATGACAAGAATTACATTGAATATTGCTTCAAACTATTGTTTCACTCATTGTATTTTATTGTAAATATTTTTGCAATTGGCTGATGGCCACGATGAAATTTATCAATATAGCCATTTCAATTTCAATACTCACCGGGCCTTTTCAGAAATACCCGCCTCCCTTTAGGGATCACCTCCTCACCCTCCATCTTTCAGTGCAGTATGGACACCCTGCGGCAGGGCATTCTACACGTTAGTGTCTGTATTGATGACATAATTTTAGTGGAGACTGAGGCAGATCACGTGAAAAATCTGGATGCAGTGCACCAGAGACTGTCAGGTGTGGTAATGTGTACAAAAGAAAATAATGTTTTCAAGCCAACGAGGTGGAATATCTGGGCTACGGGATTGATGCAGAGGGGCTGTACCCCGTAGTTAGCAAGGATTGAGCAGTGTTGGAAGCTCCAGTTCCCAGAAATGTATCAAAACTGAAATCTTACCTGGGGCTCTTGAATTATGATGGGTGGTTTCTATAAAATCCGTCAACACTACTTGCATCACTCCATGCTATGCCAACAAAGGCCACTTGGAATTCGAGACCAGAGCAAGATTATCCCTGTAAGGCTTCAAAATTTAATTTCTTCCAAGTTTCTTGTGCATTATGAGGCAAAGAAAGATCTATTACTTGCATGTGATGCCTCACTATATGACGGTGGAGCAGTATTGTCTCATTGTATGGCAAATGGAACAGAAAAGCCCATCACTTTGGCTTCACGTAGCCTGTCATCAGCTGAGAAAAGCAATACCATCAGCTTTAGAAAGTACGCCTGGAAGTGGTTTTTAGGGGTAAAGAAATTCGACTCGTATCTTTTCGGTCACCAATGACCATAAACGACTGCAGACCTTATGCAGTGTTACCAAAGGAGTGTCTGTATTTGCTTCTTTGAGGATACAACACTGGGCACCAATTCCACTAATTCTGGCAGCTTACGATTACACGTTCACGTAGAAACCAGGCAAGGATATGGGGTATGCTGATCCCTCGAGTTGCTTGCCTTTATGGGACAGCCCAAAATTTGTACCCACTCCAGTGGATTCTGTGCTCCAAATATAATTCCTACATTGATCACCAGTAATGGCTGAAGTGATTCTTCAGTGGACAGATCATGACCATATTCTGCCATGTGTGCGCCACAGAATAACCAATGGTTGGACTGACTCGACATATCCAAAGCTCTAAATTTATTCACTGTGCAAATCTGAACTGAGCATTCAAGATGATGTGATCTTGTGCGGTGTAGGGTCGTCGTGCTCCCATTAGAGGGAACTAGAGTGCTAGAAATGCTCCGTGAGACACACCCAGGAAGGGTGGGAATGAAGGTGTTTGTGCGGAGCTATGGTTTGGAGACGAATCTCGATTTAGATACCGAGGGTACAGTTATTAACTGCACCATTTGTCAGGCGAATGCAAAGTTGCCAGAATCATCACCAATGGATCCTTGGGAATGTCCCTAGAAACTTTGAGAGCATATACACATAGACTTTGCTGGGCCATTTTAGGCAAAATGTTCCCGGTCATTACTGATGCCCATTCTACGTGGATGAACGTGCACCCCATGCCAACCTTATCGGAGGCAACCATCAGCAAACTAAGGACATTTGCTACACATAGCTTACCCATGACTCTAGTGTCTGGTAATGGCCTGTCATTCACCAGTGAAGAATTTCAAAAGTTTGTGGATGCCAATGGAATCTCCCACCTTACCATCCAGGGTCCAATGGGTTTGCTGAACATTGAGAGCAAATATTCAAGGGGGGGGGGGGACAAAGCTCAAACAGAGTAGTATCGAGTCGAAAGTGGCACGATTTTTTTTTCAAATACCATGTAATATCCCACTCGACAACTGGGAGGGCACCATCAGAGCTTTTGATGGGAAGGAAGCCGAAGACCCACCTTTTTTTTCCACTATCCATGACATTCATACATTGCAACTGAAAATAACAGAGCATTCACCAGCCTCCTCTTGGTTTGTACTGTCACATCTTCAACATGGAAGAAAAGACGTCCAAGACATTCGGATTCCTCGTGAATTCTCTATTAAACCACAACGGTAAAACCTCTCCAAAACAACCCTGCCGGGAAACCACGTTAAACCAAAGGTAGAGCTTATTCACATGTATTATGAAACCAAAGGTAAAATGATGCCGCCACACTACTCCGCCTCCCAATGCATTAATTGAATGGAAGGTACACACAAAATACAATATGGTGTCAGGGTTCAGAGATGTAGACCGTTCAAGTAAAAAATAAAAATATCAAAAAAAAGTCACAGCAAAGACATACGAGTATATGTATAAGCAAAATGTGCTCATCAAGATTGTGCTGATGATACTTATGTGTACACGATGCCCAGAGAAAGTCGTATACGATGGAAAGGCTATTGTTGTAGTCGGTGTCAACCCATTGGTCAGTGGGAGGGTCAGTTCTGGTGCTTTTTTTTTGTATGCAATGTTGACGCTCATCTAAGAGCTAATACACAAAACACACAACAAAGGGAGCAAGAGACGGCAAGGGGGGGGGGGGGTAGGGAAGCACAAAACAGTGGGGAACAGAGACATTAGGAGATCTGTGGAAGGGAGAGGGATGGGGTGGGGAACATGGGGAAATACAAGATGGACATTACAGGGACTTTCAGGAAGGAAAGCAGGTAATTTGAAGGAGGTGGGTTTGGGGTGGATTAACAGGGGTAGAAAAGATTGAGGTTTTGAATGGGGGAAGATAAGAGATGGTGGTGAACAGCTGTTTTGAAGACCTGGGGGTAAGAGTGGGATTGAAGAGAGTGTGGGAGTTTGTTGTAAAGGCAGGGAGGTAAAAAAAAAAAAACAGAAAAAAAAGAAGAGGAATGTACGAGTCAAGGTGAGCAGTGATTCTTGATCTTGGTAGTTTCACCAGAAAGTGAAAACTTTGTTTCACAAGAAGACAGACAATAAATACTTTACTGATCCTTTTACTATACGAGTCAGTCCTGGCCATCTATATTCTCAGATCTGAACGAACAACTTCATTACAAAGAACCTAAAATGCACGTGCTGTGTCGGGAGAGATAATCATTTGCACGAACTTCGGTCGAAGATGTATACAAAGGTCAAGGCCAAGCTGGCGTGAATGAGCATGACAGTGAGAATGTTCTTTTCCCAGAGAAAGTAAAAGATTGGGTTCAAGACTAGTTAATCCATTCATGTTATAAAATATTCCTGGATATTGGATGTATAGCTTGAGTGTTTTGACACGACTTCAATTTCATTTTCAAGATCTTTATTTCCTTCACTCATATAAATTGGTAAAGATTAAAATGAACAAGTCTGAAGATGACGATGGTTCACTAGCGGTATTTGACGATGTAGATTGTTTCAGAAGTCAAGGATGAGACAATGTGATAATGTTTCACCAAGTTATAAAAATGATCAACAGGATGTGGCACGAGTGACAGGTTATGAGCTGCAAAATGTCGAAAACCCGGTTTCGTTCAACAACTTTAAAAATTTGACCTTTGCAGAACCTTTAAAGGTCAGAAAACAATGTTGTGGACATTAAAATAAGGAAACAGGATACGTGCTATAGCTTAATGGAGTTAGTTCGACGAAGAAGGTCAAAAACCCGGTTCGATTCCCACAACTTTGAAAATTTGGCCTTTGTGAACTTTAAAGGTCAAAGGTCAAGGATTATGACCTTTGGTGCAAAACTTCCTCTGGAACATTCCAGGAACAATATAACGTCATATAGGCTATATGGCATTTCACACTCCTCGGATTATCCATACTTTGATGAAATCAGCGTAAAAACAAACTTGAAGGGGGCGCCACGGGCAAGGTGTTCGAGATAGAGCAAAATGGTTTCAAGACTTTAGGTGGGGAATGACCTCAAGATTATGCATAAAAAAAATATTGTCATCCGAGCTCTCAAAGTTTGGGCGGTTGTATGATTTTAAGTCAAAATTCGAAATTTTCCAAGATCGTGACCTTGTGACCTTGAGTTGAAAATGAAAAAAAATCGAGCTCCGTGGGGCTATGCAGGTACCATTGGGCTAACCAAATACCAAAACCCCTGCCAGATTCGACAAACCGCTCGGAGAAGATGGATTTTTATGTCAAAATCGCAATTTTCTAAGTTCGTGGCCTTGACCTTGGAACAAAAATGAAAACTCAAGCTCCGTGAGGCTATGCAGGTGCCATTGGGCTAACCAAATACCGAAAACCCCTGCCAGATTCGACAAACCCCCTAGGAGAAGATGCAAATTGAAATCGGCTACCCCCTAAAAACACAATTCGCAATTTTCTAAGTTCGTGACCTTGTGGCCTTGACCTTTGGACAAAAATGAAAAAAAAAATCGAGCTCTGTGGGGCTATGCAGGTGCCATTGGGCTAACCAAATACCGAAACCTCTGCCAGATTCGACAAACCCCTCGGAGAAGAAAAATGTGAAAATTCGCAATTTTAAGTTCGTGACCTTGTGACCTTGACCTTGGGACGAAAATGAAAAAAAAAATCGAGCTCCGTGGGGCTATGCAGGTGCCATTGGGCTAACCAAATACCGAAAACCCCTGCCAGATTCGACAAACCCCTCGGAGAAGATGGATTTTCATGTCAAAATCGCAATTTTCTAAGTTTGTGACGTTGTGACCTTGACTTTGGGACGAAAATGAAAAAAAAAATCGAGCTCCGTGGGGCTATGCAGGTGCCATTGGGCTAACCAAATACCGAAAACCCCTGCCAGATTCGGCAAACCCCCTTGGAGAAGATGCAAATTGAAATCGGCTACCTCCTGAAAACACAATTCGCAATTTTCTAAGTTTGTGAGCTTGTGGCCTTGACCTTGGGACAAAAATGAAAAATCGAGCTCTGTGGGGCTATGCAGGTGCCATTGAGCTAACCAATTACCAAAACCCGTCAGTTTCGACAAACCCCCTAGGAGAAAATGCAAATTGAAATCGGCTACCCCCTAAAAACACGTTTTTTGGGCGTGGCTCCGCCCATAATGGGCACACCACGCCCATTTTCAGGAAAACACAACTAGATCATGATGTAAACCTCCCACCAAAATTTTGTCAGGATCGGATCAAAACCCATGGAGCTATGCTCGGGACAGAGAGACAGACATACAGACAGACAGACATACACACAACAATAACGAACATAGTGGTCACTTATTTTTTTCATGAAAATATTTTTTCGTGAACCAATAGTTCCAAAGGGACAGATGCTTGTCTCCTGAGGGAGGGCTGTTGTAGTCGGGCTGCATTAGGTGATGAGGGGTCTTATGGGTCTCAAAGGCTTTATTGACTGACAATGTTATGGCTTTCACAACTCTTCTAGACTTCGTCATTGACGAGCTAAAAAATGAATTACACTGTTCAGGTGATACCATCTGATATAAACTTGGTTATAATGAACATGCAGATATCTGGATGTGTTTATACACTCAATTTTCATCTGTTTTGATTGGATATACTCAATCAAAGATATATTAAACCACAAATTTTACATTTCAGCAACAAGGCTTTCGTTAGACTCAAAATTCTCCACAACATTTGGACTCCCGACGAGTAACTAGTATCAACAAGCATCTCAAATGAACAAACTTAGTGCCAAGATACTTTATCCACAATAACATTGTGAAAAATCAAATGAAGTTATCAAACACTTCCTTTGGATACCTAGCTCTGGATGCCCAATTGCTTCCGCTCCAGCAGTGAATACTCATAAATCCTGAAATGAAGGCCAGCGATTTGGTTAACATTCAACATATCCCAGATGAGTTCAGTTATAGTATCAAGTATCATTTAATGGCGATTAAAGTCTAATGATTGAGCCTGTGCACACATCAAATTGGACAGGAACATTGGCACACAAGCAACAAATCATACCTTCCCATTTGTAAAAATGCAATATATGGACAAGCTCCTCCATGAGCCTTTGGTTGAGGAAAAAAAAATCCAAGGGTGATACTCACTTGTCATACACAAAACCATGCACACCCTCCCTCTGCAGAATATTTTGGTTATCCAGGTTATTTGTGTCTTTTCCCCAGCAGAAGATGAGAAGTCCCAAAGTTCTGGCTTTCTTTATGTATTCAGGTTTCCTGAGAAGATCTTCAGTGTGAAAATTAACACCCTGGACACACCAAGCATCGAAAGAAAGAAAGGTTAAGGATACCGTTGCTTTGGTTCCTCTTAACATTTGGAAACACACTGTTTTACACTTAGCTGTTCCAAAAGAAACACACTGTTCCAAAAGAAATGTGATCCATTTTCAGGAATAGCAACGCTCCATCTGAAAGTACGTTACTGTGGTGGGTTCTTCCAACGAGTAGCACGATCAGCATCTCTTGGTTGGAGGCCAAATCTGTCAGCTTTCAAACAACACAGGTAGATCGATAGATATAATTTTCTATCATTCCACCCACCTCTTCCTCCTCCTATCCAACCATCCATCCATCCCCAGCTCAAACGACGCTTCCCCACCCCCACCTTGAGGTCCCATGCGCTCTTACAAGAACTCTCATCTGGTTACCCTCTGCAAGGCTAAACTGAATGCTCACTTTCCATCCTTGATCCCACTTTGCTATAGTCTGTGCAACTGTCTGAGTCTGAGGACTCATGCTCTTCCCTTCCACTTTTTCCAAGACTGATTGCCCAACACCACCTCATGACTTCTCCTACACTCTCTTGATATTTAGTACTGCTGCTACCACCCACACCCCCACATGCTTTTTTCCCCTCACTGCACTCCCCTTCTCATATTGCAAGGTATCTATGTGTTTTCCAATTTTTTGTTTACGTACTCTGCTCTGCCTGTCAATCTGATTAAGTAAAGTTACATTTTTATTTATTTATCGTCCTTGGAGCTAATGAAATGACAATAAAAAAAAACTAAACCATGTGAGATAGGTAGAGTGGATTACCAGGAGGTTGTGCGATTGGGCAAAGTGCATGGCAATATCGCTACTGCGGTTACGGATGTCCATCAACTCGTCATACACATCGGTGGTACCCTGAGTCAAAAACAACACCGGGAATCTGTTCTGTTTCCGTCGTATACTGGAAGACAACGAGATGAAAATCAAAGCAGTTACAACAGGGAAAGTTGCACAACAGGGAAGTGTATATTCAATTTTGAGCTCAAACAAATCAAAGCATTCCCTCGAAACATCTAGACAAGCATTTATGAGTGCCGACAAAGTTGACCCTCACCATTTATAATACCAACCAACTAGAGTGCGTCTGTCAGTGGCTCTGTCAGTGTCCCGGGTTTTTTTTCTTTAAAGGTTGGAGTCATCGATTCTCCACGAAATCATACAGCAAGTAAAACTGGTCACTTACACTACTTTACTGCACAATTCGATGATACACAATATCGATTATACATGAAAGCATTCAGCAATTAAAACACGACTTTACTATACGCTCAAATTGGCTGGAGTCAAATTGGAAAGGAGCTTCCAATAATGAAGGATCATAAAGGATGTATGAATATGACAATTGTAATCAATAATATGTAAAAATAAATAAATAGGACCACTGAACCTGTAGCTTATCTGGGCCCTGGTCTAATGTTGTAACCCAAATTTGGTACCATTCTGATTGGTGGGTCTGGAGAGGAAGGTTTTTGAAGGAATTTACATGATTTTCACAAACATTTACGAAGTCTGCCATTTTGACACACTTCCGGTCATGTGATCGGCATGACCTCCGCAATTTAACATTCCTACCCTGGCCTCCTGTTGTAACCAAAATTTGGTAGCATTCTGACTGGTGGGTCTGGAGAAGTAGATTTAAAAAAGGAATTAATGTCATTTTCCAAAAAGTTGACCAAGTCGGCCATATGCAATAAAGTGGCTTCACAATATACGAACTGGTTATACTGTTGAAAAATTTCCTTCCAGAAGTTACAAAATAGTTTTTGAAGACCACTTCAACCCTCAATATCTTCAAACAGAGCAACAAAGACAGGATGATGTAGTATTAGGATGCGACATTAAAAAAAATACATTGGGAGAAGATGTGTATCCAAGTATTTTCAACATAAAGCTCTGGAAACTTACAAGAGCTGTTAAAACGTGAAATGAAAAAGGTAAACAATGTCATGGCAGGTGTTTTCTTGGACATTCTGTGCAAACCTGGGTAGCATCAATGTAAAAGAAATGGAACAATACCTGTTCTGCAAAGTAGAAGGTGCCAATTCGTCCGACCCCTTCCACATCAAGAAATTAATGAAAATAGTCTGAACCAAAACGTATGGGTCAACCATATTCGAAACTCCAAGAACTGAAGTTACACAAGAACAGTCGTTTTCGTTCTATTTATCATTTAGTAAATCCCAGTTCTGACAACACGAGTTCCCATGCTGTAGGCATTTCATCACAATGTCTACATTTGCATCAGTACAAGCCTTCATTGCCTACGTTCTCCTCCACACTGCCACTGTCATTTTGTTCTTCCAAAGTAAATGCAATTTGAACATTCTTTAGCTCTGCTTCTGTTACATATGGTTCTATTCCAGCAAAAAGGTCCATTTCTACGGTGATGCATGTTCCAATATGGTAGTTCAGTAAGTCGACTGGCACTGTGACGTCAATTCTACAAGCACTTCCGCCGGTAAACGTTATGCAGCATCTCCGAAACTGGATTTTTTTTTGTTGTCATATTCTGTTCGACTCAATGCATTGCCGAAAATCTGTACATGTTTGGATAAAATATAATTAAATATCCGATTACGTCAGTATTTATTGCTGGGTTTGCAGATGACAATAAACTTGATTATCTACAAACATCCTTGCAAATCGATTTGAAAGTGCATTCTCCTCACAGCTTTGTCCTACTTGTGATGTAGGTACAATCTCCACCATAGTTCTTACATCAATTCAAATGATCATAACCTCATATGCAGCATGTGGCTGGAGATTGTATCATTGCTGAGAGCACGGCTGTGCCGCCGTTTCCAGTAAGCTGGTACTCATTTTGCCGACCTCGGATGGATGACAGGCTGAGTCAACCAGTCTGTGTTATTTAATGTCACGACACGACTTCCACATATGTTTTGCAGCACTTAGATAAGAAAACTTCCTCATATGTTCAATTACATTATTGATTGATTTTAGTTCTGCTTGCAACACTACTTCATCACAAAAATGATATTTGAAACTTGTTAAACTCGGTCTTGACGGATTGATATGTAGCTGGCTGTTGGACTTTTTTTGGAAAGGCCGCAGGTAATTAAAATTGGCTTGGTTGGTTCAAAATCTATCACCTTGAATATAGGTAAGCCCCAGGGTTGTGTTCTTTCTCCCTTATTATCCCACCCCCTCCCAGAGGGAGGGAGCGGGATATTGTAATCATCCGATTTGTTTGTCTGTTTGTTTGTCTGTCTGTCTGTCTGTCTGTAACTTTACGGCAAAACGGCTTAAGCAAACACTATCAAATTTAATCCACAGGTGGGAAATGAACCTTGGACGACCCCATTAACATTTGGGTCCAATTGGATCAAAGGTCAAGGTCAAGATCATGAAAAGATCAAAATAGTTTTTCGCTCATAACTTCGTCAAAAATGATCTGATTTACTTCAAACTAAGCTTATAGTGAACCTTATTCTATTTGTCACTTATAATCCTACCCATTCCTATAGTGAAAAATGTATATTTGTGAAGATCGGTAGGGTCCGAAGTTTTGGGGGTCATGGTCATCGGTCAAAATTACAAATTTTCCATTAAAACTAAAACATGGTTACGAAAATACAACTTTACGGGAAAACGGCGGGCTCAAACACTGTCAAATTGTATCCAAAGGTGGGTAATCAACCTCGGACGACCCCATGAACTTTTGGGTCCAATTAGGTCAAAGGTCAAAATCTTTTTTCGCTCATAACTTCGTCAAAAATGATCCGATTTACTTCAAACTAAGCTTAGAGTGAACCTTATTCCATTTGTCACTTACTAGTACGTGCCCGTAAAAAAAAATTAATAAATAAATATTCAAACCGCGAGCAACAAACAACAACCATGCAGGCCGTTTCTTCGCTCTCGAGTGCCCGTACGTGCGTGACCTGGAAGTTAGAATATTATTCGCAGTTACGATTATTCGCAATTTAGTTTTAATACCCAATTATTCAATTAGCGCCAACGTATTTTACCTTTTCGCAATGTCATGGCAAGGAAAAACAAAAAGAGAAGAGAGAGAAAAAAATTTACTTCCTGGTTCGGAGCATACCAGCACTCTGATGTTACCGAAATTTATACACCGTCTAATATGAAAACGATCATAACTTGGGGCATTGTGTTTATCTATAAATGCGCAAAAGAAATCGAGAAATTATTAGAATACACGAAGTCATCATTAACCGGAAGTCCGTACGTTGTAACCCGTAATGGATCCGGAAGTCCGTACGTTGTAACCCGTAATGGCGAACGCGGCTGAGCTTCCCTTTCCCATCGACCACGCCCACGCAACAACGTGTCTATCATTGGTTTGGTAAATAAATGGCCATAACTTGGGAAGCACTTGTCCGATTAATATCAAACCTTGAAAAGGCACATCCTCAGGTCCCCAGCAATATACCTGGCAAGTTTAAATTAGATCGGACCAGCGGTTGTCGAGAAGGTCACAGACACACACACACACACACACACACACACACACACACACACACACACACACACACACACACACACACACACACACACACACACACACCTGGAATTATAGATAGATAATCCTAACAATCCTATAGTGAAAATAACTTTATGCCTGAAATGGGCGGGATTTGTTGTGCCTGGCACCACTTGTTAGACTTGCTTTTCATGCACAACTATAAATCGTCTTTTAGCAATTGCTTAATTATGAAATTTTCTGATACCACCATTGCTGGCCTTATTGACACGAGTGAGGATAACTGTCAGAAACAAGTGGAAATTATAGTTGACTGGTGTTCTCAAAATAATCTGGAGTTAAATGTTATGAAAACTAATAAACTTATTGTGGACTTTCAGCAAAATGGTTCTGAAATCCAACCACTTTTCTGAGATGGGAATAGAGCTGCAATTGTTGAAACTTTTAAATTCCTTGGAATTTGCATTTCGCCGGATTTGAAACGGTCCGTCCGTATTGATCATTGTGTTAAGAAAGTGCAGCAGCGTTTGTTTTTGAGACGCATAAAGAGTTTCGACGTTGATCATTTACCGTTGGTCAAGTTATCTCGGGAAGTGGTGGAGACCGTCTTGACGCTCTCTATCACTGGTATGGGATGGTAATGCCATGGTGCACAATAAACATGATTGACTTGTGAGTGACAAAAATTATGGGGAAAATAAATAAATAAATAAATAAAAATGATTGACAAAATTGTGCAGACTGCACAGCAGATAGTCGGTGGGGGACTGCTAAATGTGCTGTCCTTGTACAACAGTTAGATAACTGGCTGAGCTGATGGTATAATTCGGGACCAATGTAACCTGGAAAATCTGTTTTATGAGTTTCTTCCTTCTGGGAAGCGTTTTCGCTGTATTGGGACCCGGTCTAAATGTTTCCTCAATCCTTTATATTCAATGGCATTACGTATGATGAATGGAAAATGAATGAATGATTTATTTGTATTAGTACTTGCATTTTCATTTCTGTTGTTGGTAATTATTAATGGTAAGAACCTTTTTTTTCTGGTGCAAAGATTAAAACAAATTTCATTGTATATTTTATACGTACGAGAATAAACTTGATTTGATTTGATTGATTTGGGTTTAATTGTATTCCAACAGTGCATTTTTTTGTAGATGGAAAGATGAAAAAAAAAATTAATGGAAATTATTAGACGTGTTCATTTTTTTTTTTTTTAACTCGAGTCTAGTTTCCCTTTTTAAAGAATGCAGGTGAGAAACAGGATCTTACCAATGAACCTAGACTTACACGGTGCAGATGTCTGGATCAAAGCAGGAGAAGATGATCCGCCGTTGACAAGCATGTGTGAAAACACAGTGCAGGATAACATCTATAAACTCGTTCATGTCGAAGAACAATTCGGAGCCAAAAGCAAAATCCCAGCTTCCATCCTGGAAACATAAGGGTAATGACAATTTTGGAGATTTTGGAGATGGCAGTGATATATTAACTATCGGTGTTGGAAGTCATAATAGCTTAACCAAGCAATACACAAAAAGTAAGTAAATAAGTAGCCATAGTAAATCAAAAGAGGTTGGCCCATTTTAGCATTCCCATCTGAACTCATGGCTCATGATGCGTGAATGCCAGGTTCAAATCCCAAATGATTTTTCGACCTTTTCATCATCTACAACCGTCCTTGTAAATCGATTTTAAAGTGCATTCTCCTTACATTTTTGTCATACTTGTGATTCATGTACAAGCTTCACCATGGTTCTTACATCGATTCAAATAATCATCATTTCGTATGCAGCCTGTGGCTGCTGGTTGTATCATTGCTGGGGCTCAAACTCAAGACCCTCAGATCATCTTGAGCCAACATAGATTCAAATTTTTTGGTACATACCTTTATATATATATAATATAAAAGTGAAATGAACACTCACTTTCGACTGCAAAGGCCACTTTATCTCAAGAAAAAATCCAACATGCCCTGGAACCACCTGCAGGACCTGCGGCAAAGATAACATGAGAGTGTGAGGAACAAAAGAACCAAACAATCAAATAAGACCATTTATAAATGTGTTTCATTCACTCTCCTGGAGTTAGAGTGAACTTCTTACCAATCTATGTGATCAGTTATCATCTTTGACAAGACCCTTGAAAGGATAATTGTGGTACATCAAAAACGGAAGGAAACGAGGTAAATAATTAATAATGGTTACTGTATTAACAGAAAGAAATCTTTTCATTTGAACCATTTGGTGCTCTTGTTCCCAATTTAAATATGAAATATTCTACTTCGAGTTTCCAGCAGTCATTTGTTTTCCAGAGTGAGCAGGAAATGCAGTAGATTATGTTTGCGGTAGTACGGGTGAAATGATCGGTAATGGTGATGGTGTCATTTGATCCTAGAATTGATGCAGAGTCGAATAAACGACGAGAGTAGCAACGGCTGTGCGAGCACCTGAAGGGTCCCAGGAGGAGATTGGAAGGTAATGTGCCTTTAACCAGAAAATTCTGTAAAGTTTTGTCACGTTTGAATGAATGCTCACAGCGTACACACTTCTGTCAAATAGCCACTGCTCATCCTCCTGATGTCATTGACAAGATCAGTGATGTAATGAACCTGATAGTTCAATAAATTTCCTTTCATTTCAAGTTCTGTCTTGCTCCAAAAACGTGCAAGTCCTGAAATATCAGCGCTTCCGTAAGTTTTTCACGGTGGATAACCTGAAGTGTTCCATTCTCCTTAAAAAAAAAAAAAAACTTTTGTGCTGCCAATGCAGACTACTCATTCTGTGCTGGAATTAGCAACTACTTATTATCACAATGAGACAAAAGATTGAGGAGGCACCTTTCAACTTCTCATGGTTAAATAATGGCCTTCAACAAGGATGATACTAATGCTTGTGAAACACATCCAAATATACTTTTTAACAAAAGGTTAGGGTCAGCACAAGTCCGATAGATCCCGAGGATCAACATGCGAGGCATTATCATCACAAATCCAAACACTTTAATCAGGAAAATTGTCATGAAAAAAAAGAAAAAGAAAACAGATATTTAAAATGGCATTAAGCCAGGCCTGAAAGTGACCACAAACAATAATGAGCGTGTTATAGAGCTATACTAAAATAACTTTACAACAAACAACCTTTTCGAGTGGTGGAAAGAACAGAGACTCTTCGTCATCAAAAGAATCATCAGCTGTATCTGGAAAACAAAAATGACAATACATTAATCAGAGAGGTAGACTAATCAGAGAACAATACATGAATCAGAGAACCGCAGTCAAGTTTCTCGAGGTTCAAGAGAGAGGTTCTCGAGGTTTTCTCTCAGGAGAGACCATACCTGCACCAGGCTGAACAGTTTACGTTTTGTATCCCGCTGATAGGTCGGATCTCTATCCGGACCTGAATGAAAATGTAATGTGCTTGCTCTCGTCACCAACACAACTTATCCACCAAATTTTGTCATAATCCGTCCACAATTTTTGGAAATATCAATACAGTATATCATGCTCCATGTTGTTTTTGGCCCCATCTTTCAATGGTGAAGAATCACAAAGAAAATTAAAAAAAATTATCAGATCTGGATGTTCACTGAAATCAAATAAATTTGTCCTTTTCACACACCCAACTTGTCCACCAAATTTTGTCTGAATCCGTCCACAACTTTTTGAGATATCCTGCTAACAGACAAATAGACAGACAGTGGTGAAAAAAATAACATCTGTGCACCTTCCGTGGCGGAGGTAAAAAGAGCACTCAAGTCTTGACCTGGGCAGATTTCACAAAAGGATAAAGGTATAACGCACGTCATGTAGCATCAGCAAATGTACATTTCCAATGTACGAGAGAAAAGGGTGGAGTAGAAGATGGGAATGAAGGATATATATATACTGTATATGTCTTAAAGTATACTTCATGGTGTAGTTTCGGCTGGTAGGATGGCCTTGATGTAAGCACACTCGCCTCTGTGCTGTATAGCCTGGGTTTGGATCTCCGAGCAGCTGTTAAACTTTCATCCTGGTGCTTCGAAGGCGGGACGAGTCATCGATGAGTGTGCCATCGGATCAACATAAAGCCAAAGGACCTGTCTACTAGCATGGGGACCATTGGTAGACGTAAAGATCCCATGGTGTCTCGCAAAGAAGAGGCAAGTCATCGCCACAACCCTGAACAAATTCCAAATTCCTGCCAGTCAAGCGTCAGGACCGGTACCTTCATTTGGTGGATACTGAACAAACATGTGGCTTCTTAGTTAAGAAGTGTAACAGTGGCTTTGAGCATGAGGAGCCAAAAGGCACTGGTCATGTGATGATGCACATATCTCCATATTAACACCACAACTTAGATGTTCTCAAATGATTACAGGCCGTGAGAGGAGTCACAAAAGCCAAAGGCAAATGGGGAGCTTCTCATACAGATCAATGGCCATGGCAGAGTCCTGGTACTCGATTCCTGTCACCAGCCTCGACTCTCAACGTCGCATGCACCCATTACGGAAAAGTCCCTAAATGTCCATTACGGAAAAGTCCCTAAATGTCCATTACGGAAAAGTCCCTAAATGTCCATTACGGAAAAGAAAAGTCCCTGGCTCATGTCTGGTCTTGGCATGGAAGTGGTTTGAAGAACATGCAGCAAAGCTGATGATTGAACACAATAAAGAAAAAAAGCATGTAAGCCAGGGCCTCAAGTACATACTCACCAACACTCTTGTTTTCAGGCACAGGAACTCCATGAGCAATCTGAAAAATCAGGAAACAACATGGAAATTCTCAGGCAACTGGACAATAACAAAAACCTACGTAACCTCCTCTCGGCAACCAACCTCACCCTCTCCACCCTTTGACATGCCGTCACAGCAGCAGAGCAAAAAATAAACATGCTGCCAAAGCATATTCAGATCCAATCATCGTTCACAAGGATCTGGTGCTGCCAGTACTCGTATTCTGACTGAAGAAGCAGTTTCTTGGCTAGGGCTATATTGGATGGTTTGCCATTGCCTTCCCAGCAGTAGTTGGGGCAGGAATTTGTAATTTGTTCAGGGTGCCGGCGATAACTCACCGATACTTCATGAAGGACACTGTGGGATCTTTAAGGTCCACCAACTAATGTCGGCAAATGGGGCCAGTTTAACGGCCAGCCGAGGGATGGCACAGACAGAAATTAATCACCCTGTCTGTGCAACATCGGGATGACAGTTTATAGCCGGGTCGGGATTCAAACCCAGGCTAGACAGCTTGGAGACCATCCTGTCAGCCCCGGTGCCAGCATGGTGTAGTATTTATCGGGTTCTCTAGCTTCATAAAGGGTATTATTAAATTTAGTGCCACATTACAGGAGTACAGTGTGCTAGCTTTTCACAGTGAACATTTGTTACTGCAATGAGGACACCGTCATGGCACGTACACAGTTCTGTGCAGCGAGGACGTTGGTTGATACTATTTGCACCGACTCCCTTGGTATTTCCCACTTAAGGACATTTTTAATTTCTTGCCACGAGTTGACAAATCAGCAGCATATCAATGGCACTGTGTTGTCTCTTCTGTGCTCTCAGCATGTGTTGAGTTGATAAAGTACACAGTAGTTTTCCTTTATCAAGTTATCAGGAAAGGTTACAGTGACCTGTGGTGTACATGTGAACTTGTGAGAGCAAGTTAGAGTGAAATATTAAGAAGTTCAACATGTCACCAAGATCATGCATTGGGAGATGGGTGGGGGTGAAAGACAGCAATTAACAGGAACATTACCAAGGATAATAGGAACTGAAAACGAAACTTACTTGCAGTGTGTGAAGCGTATCCAAGGTTAATTCTTTAAGTGCAATGTTGTGTACATTGTACATTCCTTCTTCATGTCTCTGTATATACAATGCAAGCACAGAAAACGATATAAATTGAGAGAGATATAAATAAAAGGCAGCTTTGAATAACTTTTTCAGTCTATAGCGAGATGTTCCATTAAATATCTTGTATATAAAAACTGATCCTGCTTTGAAATGGATTTTGAGCAAGAAGGAAGAGTCACGAATCACGGGTCTCTCTCATGATGGAGGAAATCTCATGGATAATTGGCCTCTCTTTGCTCTCCCCGCCTACTCCCCCCAAAACATTTGTAACTAGAACAGCACTCGGTAGAGCGCATACCTCTGCCAGGCTGAAGAGTTGTTTTGTATCCCACTGACAGGCCGGATCTGGATCCGGACCTGAACCAAAATGGCTTGTTCTCCCTTACCGAACCAACTCATCCACCTACCTTTGCCACAAGTCGTCCACAACTTAAATATCATGTTACCCACCAACGAATGGAGTAAGGGATCATTTGTCAGGGATGAATATATTGTTTTTGGCCTCATCTCTGAATGGTAAAGAATCACTTTTTAAAAAATATTATAATAATAATAATAAAAAAGGTATATATTTTTGGATCTGGAATCTGATCTTCAGCAAAAATGAATCAATTCTTCTTTGTCACACACCCAATCTGTCCACCAAGTTTCGTCCGAATCCGTCCATGACTTTTTTGAGATATCGTGCTATATATCGTTTTGGCCTGATCCCTCAAAAGTGAAGCATCACTTGAAAAAAATTTTAGTATCCAGATCCAAATCTTTACCAAAATCTAGTTATTTTATCCTTGTCACACACCCAACTTCTCAACCAAATTTCGTCCGAATCTATCAACAACATTTTGAGATATCCTGTTCACAGACAGACAAGCAGACAGGGGTGAAAACAACCTCCATCCACCTTAGGTGGCAGAGGTAACAATCCATATGATAAATGTGATGTTTGTCTATCTGTCGCCATTCATCTCAAGCGATGACCCAACAGATTGTCGTCAAACTTTCTGAGGTTCATCAGTGAGTGCCGAGTAGTGTTTTAGGCAAAAAGTAAATAAATAAAAGGTATTAAAAAAGTTTTGTTTTTTTTAATCACTATATAGTGCCTAAGCCTTTGTAGCTATATGAAAGGTATTAAATGATCCCAGACTCCATTCCTTAGTGGGTGTAAGGAAGTGTTTTAGGCCCTCATAAAGAAATAGGAAAAAAAAAAATATATATATATATATATATATATATATATATATATATATATATATATATATATATATATATATATACAACAAAAACAAGATTTAATTTCTTCAAAATGCCAACAGGATTAGAACAGCACCAGGTAACACCAGGTACCCCTGTGAGTATTTCATAAATGTCATTTATTGTACCAATCTTTTTTTAATATTTCCAAGTCAATGGAGGAGCTTGCATGAATGCGTAAATCACATAAAGGAGAAGCAGATATTTGACAAACAAACAGTATTTAGGGAGAAATATTTTTTCATATTGAAGTCAAGGTTCACGGAGGAGATAAATGACAAAGAATAACTTTACAGACTGAGGGAGAGTAAAAAGAAGAACAAGGAGATAAAACAGAAACAGGGATCCTAGCATCATTAGCCATGGTTCAGGTATGAACACTAAAATAGACCAACTGTAAGATATAAAATAAACTACAGGTCAAGCACAAAGCACCAGCTCGCAATAAAATGGCAGAAAACAGACCAGAATATTTTACACAATGAAACCCTTCATTGCCCTAGTAATCTCATGGTACACGCACAACCATTAAACACGGACAAGATCATCGCTCCGGTCTTCGGCCAGAGTCACGTTTCATTTTCTCCCCAAAATTTTCCATTTGCACAAATCTCTAAAGGCAGCGATGGCAATTGACTCTCAAGGCCAAATTCTCTCACTCACCATTACCTTTATCATCACCGGACAAACAAGATCATGGTAGATCATGGGCACCTTGTCTTTCGACAAATGCACGTCCATCTCAACAAAATCCGCTCCCTAAAAGACAAACACAGGAACAATAGTAAGCAGGATGGTGCAGCAGCAGAATAAAAACAAATCAGTCACATCAAAATACACGAACATTTGGGACATCTTAGCGTGAGTAGAGCAAGATACAAAAAATATTTACCTTTATCTTTGTGTGTTGGAAGAAATGAGTGTCGGAGGATTGAACATTATAAAATTGTCATTTAAATCATTTGAGTTGACAAGATGAGAAGGGAGGAGGAAGAAAAGGGGAGATGAGGAAATAAATAATTTTTTGACCGGATGATTTGAGGAATGAGCTCAGAATGAGTGGAAATAATGAATCGCTATTATTATTTATGGTCGTTTTGAGAAGAAAGAAGAAGGAAATGAGGGGAATGTTTTGAGTCGGTATGGAAAAGGACGAGTTCGACGAAAGATAAAGTTTAGCAAAGAGTGAATGAGGAAGGAAGCCTGTCGAACCCATGGCCTACAAAGAATGAGATGTACCATCAAAACATGAGGTAAGGGGCTTTTTGGATATCCAATTAGGCATCCTATCTACGAGCATCAGTTAGTGAATGTTAACGACCCCACGGCGTCCTTCGTGAAGAGTAGGTGAGTTATTAGTGGCACAGAAATGCTCCTTGTAAATGATGGCAACACACAGGTACATGCTGGATATGAAAAAGAACAGACTACAATGCATGGTGGATTTTGTTGAATTGCATGATCAGTCACAATCCCTTAGCTTTACATCATTTGAGAAAATGCTCCACAAACCATTACGGAACCGGACACATGTGCTGCAGATGCTACCAAGAGGAAGCAAGTTTGGTTCAAGTGAAAGCTCCATTTTCGAAACATGATCTAAGGCTCAGAGTGGAACTGACTGGCAAGCACGCACACACTTTGAACAGGAATAATCACAGAAATGATGTACCACCACTTAACACAACAAGGGGGCCGAGAGGCACAACAGAAGGGATGTAAAAGAAGACAAGTCTGAAGATGACGATGGTTCACGAGCGTTATTTGACGATGTAGATTGTTTCAGAAGTCAAGGATGAGACAATGTGATAATGTTTGACCAAGTTATAAAAATGATCAACATGATGTGGTACGAGTGACAGGTTATTTAGCTGAAAAATGTCGAAAACCCGGTTTCGTTCAACAACTTTCAAAATAAGATCTTTGCATAACCTTTAAAAGGTCAGAAAACAATGTTGTGGACATTAAAATAAGGAAACAGGATACGTGCAATAGCTTATTGGAGTAAGTTTGTCGAAGAAGGTCGAAAACCCGGTTAGATTCCCACAACTTTGAAAATTTGACCTTTGTGCACTTTAAAGGTCAAAGGTCAAGGATTATGACCATTGGTGCAAAACTTCCTCTGGAACATTCCAGGAACAATATAACGTCATATAGGCTATATGGCATTTCACACTCCTCGGATTATCCATACTTTGATGAAATCAGCGTAAAAACAAATTTGAAGGGGGCACCACGGGCAAGGTGTTCGAGATAGAGCAAAATGGTTTCAAGACTTTAGGTGGGGAATGACCTCAAGCTTATGCATAAAAAATATTGTCCTCCTAGCTCTCAAAGTTTGGACAGTTGTATGATTTTTATGTCAAAATTCGCAATTTTCTAAGTTTGTGACCTTGTGACCTTGGAACTAAAATGATAAATCGAGCTCCGTGGGGCTTTGCCGGTGCCATTGGGCTAACCAAATACTGAAACCCCTGCCAGATTCGACAAACCCCCAGGAGAAGATGCAAATTGAAATCGGCTACCCCTAAAAACCCAATTCGCAATTTTCTAAGTTCGTGACCTTGTGACGAAAATTTAAAAAAAATAAAAATAAATAAATAAATAAAAAAAATCGAGCTCCGTGGGGCTTTGCAGGTGCCATTGGGCTAACCAAATACTGAAACCCCTGCCAGATTCAACAAACCCCTCAGAGAAGATAATTTTTTTACGTTAAAATTCGCAATTTTCTAAGTTCGTGACCTTGTGACCTTGGGACGAAAATGAAAAATCGAGCTCCGTGGGGCTATACAGGTGCCATTGGGCTAACCAAATACCAAAACCCCTGTCAGATTCGACAAACCCCCGAGGAGAAGATGCAAATTGAAATCGGCTACCCCATAAAACACATGTTTTTTGGGCGTGGCTCCACCCATAATGGGCGCACCACACCCATTCTCAGGAAAACACAACTAGATCATGATATAAAACTCCCACCAAAATTTTATCAGGATCGGATCAAAACCCATGGAGCTATGCTCGGGACAGACAGACAAGCCGGTAGGCGACGAGGGATTCGCTTGGACCGAAGCGCTGGATACGATGCTTTTCATTCTGACCGATCCACCGACGAAGATTCATTGACAAGACGTATTGGTTCACATACAATTGTTCCTCTGCCTGGCAAGATTTTTCCTATTGCGTATTTTGCCAACTGGCACTCCTCATAAAAAATGACGGTAAATAGCCACCCTATTTTTGAAGGACTACCATTTGAAAAATAATCGGTTTGCTGGTTTGTGCTGTGGAGCCTCGCGTTGCAGACACACACACACACACACACACACACACACACACACACACACACACACACACACACACACACACACACACACACACACACACACACACACACACACACACGGAAAACCCGATAAACTTCTCTCAATGCTCTTGTTTGACCACACCTCCTGAGCCACACAAAATTTTTGTAAGCCGCGCCCACTTTCCATAAGCCACGCCCACTTTCCTACACCACTCCCACTTTTCATCAACCATGTCCACTTTCCCTAAGCTCCGCCCACTTTCCTAAGCCCCTCATAAAAAATGACGGTGAATAGACACCCCGATTTTGAAGGACTACCATTTGAAAAATAAAACCTCAATCAAAAATCAGCTTGAGTAAAATTTTCTAAATATCTCGAAGTGTTTAATTCCGAAGTCTCGTTTCTCCACATTCAAAACTGAAGGACAAGTATTGAAAATACTGTACGCGGTTTTTCGGCCGCTGCACAGCAACGGGTAGTTGCTAGGCAACAAAATTCAAACGTGCACATTCCTAGACCATATGGCACCTGTTGGCAAAGTTTCATCGAAATTGGTTCGCTGGTTTGTGCTGTAGAGCCTCGCATTGCAGGCAGACACACACACACACACACACACACACACACACACACACACACACACACACACACACACACACACACACACGGAAAACCCGATAATAAGGGATATCTAGCATATATCGCGAATCCAACACAGACATACAGACAGACACACAACAATAACGAATATAGTAGTCACTTATATTTTTTTGTGAAAATAATTTTTCGTGAACCAATTATATGGAATAACACATCACAAATTACTAAACAAGGCTGTAGTCAAACTGTAAAACGAGAATAACCAAATATCCACAGCCTGAATCGACGACAAAAAAGCTTTCAATAGTGTCCCACATTCATGGATGATAAAATGCATGCAACTGTACAAGATCATCCCTCAAATAATCAAACTGAATGAGAAAGCAACGAATCTATGGAATACCACACCAATCCTGCAGCATTTGGAAGGAAAAAAAATGGCAAGGTCGACCAACAAAAACGGACAACATTAAAAAAAGAATAATAATAATAATAAATCGACCAAGACAACAATACAGGAGCTAGACAATGAAGCATCATACAAATACCTTAGAGTAAAAGACTGCCACCAAATGTCACAAAACAATTACCATAGGATACCTGCATAGAATGAGGCTGATACTGAAAACATACTTTTCCCCAAGGAACAAAATCAAAGCCATAAACCAACTTGCAGTACTAGTGTTCCAATACAGCTGCAGAATAGTAAACTGGCCACAAGCAGAAATCAATAAACTGGATATCAAAACAAGGAAACTCCTCACGACCCAGCAAATGTTCTATAAAAAGTCAGTGCATTCCGAGAATGTACCTACCGAAGAAAGAAGATGGTGGGAGCCTAATGGAACTCCAGTAAATGCACAGAATGATGACTAGAGGATTAGCAGAGTATATGAACAGTTCAAAAGACTACCGAATACAATTTGTACACAAGCATGAAAACCAGAAAAGGTATCTTTCACTCACCTTCTAAAAAAAACTTCCAAAAACCAGGTGCAAATAGAAGACGTCTGCTCTCCTGCCATTCAGCCTCTGCTGCTATTTTCTCGAAAGGCTATTCACCTGCTATTTTCCACACTCAACCAGGTTCAGTGTGCAGGCCAGTTGTGTGTATGGCAACACAGCAGGTGTTAATTTTTCTTGTTTGATAAGTTAGTTTTTTTTTCTATCAGTCTTCGTACCCTGCGTTTTTACCGTCTGTCTTGTGTGCCAAACAATATTTTTATTTAACTCTTAAAGATACTCACCATTTTTCCACACTGATGTTTTGGCTAACTCTTTGATAACCCTTGGAGGGATGAAATTGTTAATCATTTGATTTAATTTACCATGCTTGTTTAGATAGGCCTATGAATGGGATTAACAACCAGTCATGCAACCTTTGGGTGTTGCGAGTCGGATAAATTGGCCTTGGGCGACTCATCCTTGAAGTGTCCGCTTCAGTAAGGCCAGTACCAACCTGAACAGTGAAAGAACACTTTGGGGTGGGACATGTGGGGACATGATAATACATTTAATTAAGAGGCATGTGGGGTTTAAAATCAGCTCGTTCCCTCCCCTTTTGGGGTTAAACTGATGCATCACATAGAAATAGGTGCTTGAAACATACTTTTTCTTTTTACTTCCCCTTCTCAAAGCAAATTACAAGGACAAATACAGGAGAGAACTAGAGGGGGAGCACTCGGCAGAGTGCAAAACCTCCGCCGCCAATACTGCTGGGTCACTCAAGTGAACCTGATATCCTATTCATTCAATTTGACATCAACAGTGCTCACAGAGTTATAGTTTGCAACTTTCCTTTTTACTTTTAACTTTTACATACTCAATTCATTCGTTATAACTAGATTCCTTGAGACAAATTGATTTTACGTGGGTATATCCACCTGAAGTTCCAAAATCAGCCGCAATTACAATTTTGGCATGGTTTTTTTTGTTGGAAATCACTTATAACATGTAGAAATGGGAAAAAAAAAAATCGAAATTTTGTTGAAAAAAATGTGCAAAATTCTTTTTTTCTCGAACAATTTTTTTTGGGGGGAGGGGGTTGGAAATCACTCAAAACATGTAAAAATGCAAAAAAAGAAATATAAATTTTGTTGAAAAAAAGTTGCAAAAATTTTTTTTCTCTAAAATTTTTTTTTTGCGGGGGGGGGGGGGGTGGAAATCACTTAAAACATGTAGAAATGCAAAAAATATATATATTTTAAAATTGACCACCATAGTGGCCATATTGGATTTTGGACCAAGTCCAAAATCTAATGGGATGATCCTTGGACCAGACCTAACCCCCCCCCCACCAAGTTTCATCAAAATCCGGCGAAGAGTTTTTCCGTAATACTGTTCACAAACAAACAAACAAACAAACAAACAAACAGAAAGGGGTGAAAACAGTAACCTCCGATCTTCGATGGCGGAGGTTAAAAACAAAACCCCCTGCTTACATGCTGTGCTGCATACTTGAATGAGGATACGGTGTTCTCTCTAACTCTGGCTGGCCTAGAAAATGAGAACAAATAATTTAGTTGGTTATAAAGTTTCATAATGACAAGATACTCTGAATTTCTGCACAAAAAGAACAAGAAAGAAAAAAAAGGACATCTTCGATTTCTGAAAACACAAGAACTGAAGGAGAGTTTGGACACTTTCATAAAAGCGCAGAACGCTGCCAGGATAAAACGAACACCCCTGATTGCAAAAAGACCGACAAATAAAATATCTAACAATGAGAAAGGAACACAAACAAATGGATTACATATATTAGCATCTGGTAACTTGTCGTAATTGGTTTTAAGAAAGCTTTAACCCGTGAAGATATTGAATCAATAACATCAATTTTGAAACCAGGACATGATCATAAAGACAGATTTGATGCAGATGTGGTTGGACTCTCTTTTACAATCTCTGCCCAGACAAAACACGAAACGCAAAGGAGCACTTCGTAAAATAAAAGTGAAAATTTCAACTTGCCCTATTCAGTACCTCTCAAATAGAAGTGACTCAACATAAAGAGATAAAAGAAGATGAACCAGTCCCAAACTGTGAAGGGGAAAGTGAAGTTGAGAACTCTAAGAAGTGGTTTAGGCACGTACTTACACGTACTCAATATACTCGGCTTTAGACACGTATTCAAAATACTCAATAAGCTGCATACTCAAAATTGTTCAGGGAATTAAAACAAGTCATTGAATCCTAGCAAAAAACCGACTAGAACGGCACTCTGTAAAGGGCATACCTCCGCCAGGCTGAACAGTTTACATTTTGTATCCCACCGATTGGCCGGATCTGAATGTGGACCTTAACCAAAATCGAACCGGCTTGTCCTTTCATACTCAATATATCCATCAAATTTAGTCATGATCCATCCATAACTGTTTGAGATATCATGCTACATATAGTTTTGTTCCCATCTCTCAAGAGTGAAGAATGACAAAAAAAAATTCTCATATCCACATCTGGATCTGAATCTTCACCAAAATATAAGCAATTAGTCCTAATCACACATCAAAACTGTCCACCAAATTTTGTCTGAATCCATTCACAATGTTTTGAGATATCCTGCTCAGAGACAAACAGACAAACAGACAAGGGTGTAAACATAACCTCTATCCACCTTCGATATCCGTCCACACAAAAATAAGTGAATACAAGAATAGATATCATGATGGCAATGGTTCGAATCTGGGTGCAGGCCACTGACGTTTGGGAGGAAAGAGAGGTTCCCGCACCCCTATGGCCAATATGAACAGGACTGCTCGGCTGCCAGTGCCGTTGGGACTCCTCGCTCATGTTCAAAACAAGTCCAGCGATAGGACGCACAATCAGGAAGTGCACTAGAAATGGACAGAGTGGAAAACAAAGCAGAAGCTGATGCAAATCCAAGATCAAGGTAAAATTGCTTTTGTGTAACAAAAATAAAAATAAAAATAAAACCCTTTACAATAAACTTATATTAATTTTGATTCTTCCTAAAATGTGTGACTTTGGAAATGGCATAATCCACCCCGAATGCTCAGCATGCATGCACAGAAACCCCAAGTAATGAGATCCATCGGGGCAGCCTGAACATGTATAATGCATGCCAGATAGGGATTGTGGCATGAAATGGCTCACAGAGCTTTTGAAGAAGCAAAAATAATTGGAAACACACCTGAGAGAAAGGGGTGTGCTTCTGCACAAGAAAATATTTGAAGAACTTTCTAATCAACTCGTCCAAAAAGTTGATATCTTGCAGCTCGTAGTAGAAAATCTCCCGACTGTACGAGTCATGAATGGCCGAAGGTTCTTAGATGTTTCAAGGCAGAAAGTTCTACCCAAATCTCCATGCTTCTAAACACCGATGGGATGGTCATGCAGTATCTGGAGCTTGTTGATTTACAGGGTAAGTTTCCAATTATTATACAGTATTTACTATTCATCATGTTGGGAGTGAAAGGGAGGTTGGAGTAAAAGTTGTGTGGGCCGTATATATATATATATATATATATATATATATATATATATATATATATATATATATATATATATATATATATATATATATATATATATATATATATATATATATATATATATATATATATATATATATATCGTTTGCTTGTTTGGTTCTGAGGCCACAAGAAAAGGAAAACTTGATTTTTGCATCCATTGGTGAAAGTGTGTGTGTGTGTGTGTGTGTGTGTGTGTGTGTGTGTGTGTGTGTGTGTGTGTGTGTGTGTGTGTGTGTGTGTGTGTGTGTGTGTGTGTGTGTGTGTGTGTGTGTGTGTGTGTGTGTGTGTGTGTGTGTGTGTGTGTGTGTGTGTGTGTGTGTGTGTGTGTGTGTGGTTATATTCATGGCCAATGCTAGCTAATTGTATCAACAGAAAATGGTACAAACCAGACTCCTCTCATTCACATATTTATTTTATTCCTGTATTTTCGAGAGTCCAATTTTCATTCTGGAACAGGAAAATTATTGTTAACCATTTTGAAATTGTTACTCTTTCGTCTAAACTCTAAAAGCTGAAAATTGTTTCAAGGACTACTTCAATTACAGATTTTGCGCTCGCAATGGCAGGATAAAAGTAAAGTACCTGTTGAGCAGAACCAAGTTTGTGAAAAAAAAACACACACACACACACACACACACACACACACACACACACACACACACACACACACACACACACACACACACACACACACACACACACACACACACACACACACACACACACACACACACACACAGCCATTTTTAGTATTCATGTCTCATTTCAAAAGTCCTGTATTGGCAGAAGCACCTTGTATTGTAATCAAAAAATGCTTCCAGATTTCATCATCACTGGATATTAAATAATTCCAAATCCTTCAAAATAAAATAATCAGATTGCACAACAACATAATAAAATAATCAGACTAAAGGTAGTCAGCATGGGTTTACCAAAGGTAGTTACTGTTTTACAAATATTTTAAAGTTCTATGAGGCAGTGTGTGATTGGGTGGTTGAGGGAAAGGCAGTGGACATAGTATATCTAGACTTTAATGAGGCACTTAACAAGGTACCATATCGGAGATTGCTAGCCAAAGTGAGGGCTTGTGGAGTGGCTGGTCAGGTAGTTAATTGCATTGCAAACTGGCTTAGTGGTAGGAAGCAAAGAGTGGCTGTGAGTGGAAGGATGTCTTGCTGGGAGGATGCAAGTAGCGGAGTACCTCAGGGACCAGTACTCGGACCATGACTATCCATTATTTACGTCAACGATTTGGATAATGGGGTGAAGAGTAAGCTTTCCAAATTGGCAGATGACACAAAGCTTGGAGGTGAGGTGGATAGCAGAGGGGGTGGTGATCAGATTCAGGAAAGTATTGATACTTGCATAGACTGAGCAAAAGATTGGCAGATGGAATTTAACCTGAGCAAGTGTAAGGTGTTGGGGATGGGGAAGAACAATGAAAATAGAGATTACAGGATGCAAGGGGTAATTTTGGAGCATGTCACACAGGAGAAGGATCTGAGGGTGGTAATAGATATGGGAGGTAAGCAGGCAGCACAATGCCAGGCAGACATAGGAAAAGCAAATAGGGTTTTAGGTTGTATTCGGAGAGGGATCATTTATAAATCAAAAGAGGTGGTGTTAGCATTGTACAGGAATTTAGTGAGGGTCACATCTAGAATATTGTGTGCAGTTTTGGTCACCACAATTCCAGGACATAGATGCCATAGAGAGGGTTCAGCGCAGGGCTACGTGATCGATTCCGGGCCGAGCAAGACTCAGCTATAAGGAGCAGCTGAAGGAGATGGGGCTTTATACACTAGAAAGAAGGTGGTTACGAGGAGATATGATAGAGATGTTTAAGGTAATGAAAGGAAGAGATAAAATAAGTGCAGATGAATTATTCAACAGAGTAAACAGTGAAAGGATCAGGGGCCATAGCCTAAGAGTAAAGAAGAGGAGAGTTAAGACGGTATCAAGGCAAGGGACTTTTACTCAGAGAGTAGTTAATGCATGGAATGGTCTCCCTGGAAAGGTAGTGGCAGCAGAAACGGTAGATAAGTTTAAATTAGAATTTGATAGGTACCTGGAAGTTGTGGAGATAGAGGGGTGTGGGGATGCTGACAGGACGTTTAGGTAGCTTGAGCATTGATGGGTGATTGTGTGCACGTGTATGGAGTGCTGTTGGTGGGGCGTCTTGTCAAGGGGTGTTGTGTAGTTGATGTATTTTTTTTAACCAAGCCAATGCCCCCTCCCCTGAGGGGAAGAAGAAAAAGAAAAAAAGAAATAATAATAATAAATTTTTGTTCTTTTATTACGCATTTTCTTCCTTGGATCTTGTGTAAATAAATTAGTATGGTGTTTGTGCTGGCATGATGGGCCGAATGGCCTCCACCTGTGTTGGAGTTCCTTCCTTGAAAAAAAAAGTTAAAGACTCGTATTTTGGAGCCATGTTTGGAGCAAGGGGGTGGGGGAAGTGACTGCTAAAATGGCACCCTCAGTTTCTGAGAGCACAAAATGAGTGCAGAGTTAAATCAAGAAAAAGCCAACTTTTTTTTTTCTTTTTCTTTTGGCCATGATCATATTTTTCTGGACGATGGGACTTCTGTTGTTTGGATGTTCTACTGTATGAGGTGTTCGCTACATGACTGATACTGAAGGTCCTGCCCATTAAAGGCTATCTGCAGTAGATCATACTTTATCAAAATAAAGCAGAATTTTGAATGAATGAGAGTGCACACACACCTTGCACGCACACTTTTCATCTACCGGCTTCCCCCTCCTTCCTAACTAACCCACCCCCTTTTCTTGCCCACAACTTTTCGTTAAGCGTCCTTTAACACGCCCCCCATCCCCGCTCCACCCACGCCCCCACCTATACCCCTACTATATAATTATAGAAATAGACAAATACAAAATGTTTTGACAACATAGAAAATGCATGGTATTGCAAATTGATGATGAGCTCTGCATTCCCAATAATTATTATGATCAAAATGTAACAAACTAGTTCGCATATGGAGAAGTGCACAGATGCGAGCGAAGACATGCACGGAGCTGCTTCAATTGGCTAGAACATACCTTTCACCCAGCCAATGGTCTGTGAGGTGCCAGGCTTCATGATGGGTAGGCAAAGCATTCCTTGGCTCTTGCCATCTTCCATGATACAGGAAGAGAGTAGTGGTGTAAAACCCACATGCACTGGAGTAGAATCACAAGCTTTCAACTCCTGCAAAGGGAAGGAACAGTCTAATTAGCATATCAACATGCCTGTGACTCTTTATAAACATTTTCTCTGCTTCAATCATAATAAGAGAAACAATGTGTGATATTAAAAACAATCAACCAGTTCAGACAAGAATTTGCAAGAAAGGAAAACATGGGGAATAGAAAAATAGGATCACTGGACCTGAGTTTATCTGGGCCCTGGACTAATGTTGTAACCCAAATTTGGAAAGCATTCTGACTGGTGAGTCTGGAGAAAATATTTTGAAGGAATTTATGCGATTTTACCAATAATTGATGAAGTCGGCCATTTTGACCAACTTGTGGTCACGTGATCGGCATGACGTCTGCAATTAAACATCCCCACCCTGGTCTAATGTTGGAACCCAAATTTGGTAGCATTCTGACTGGAGGGTCTGGAGAACAAGATTTTTTAAGGAACTTGCTAAGTCCACCATTTTGACCTACTTAAAGGCACATGACAGGAATGGACTTTGCGATCCCCATTATCAGTGAGGAGCAGCAACTTGCTGCCAAATTTCAGCCGGATCAGCCCAATGCTTTGGCCGGAGAAGCTGAAATGGGAGACGGACGGAAGGACGGTGCACGATAACAATACGTTATCTGGAATTCCAATTCCAGATAAGCTAAAAATTGGAGGAGGAGATTGGGACCATACTCTGTGCAGTGTGTTGGTGCTGCTCAAGTAGTCTCCTTGGCTATTGGGCACAATCCTGGTTGGGTCGCCACTCATTTTGCCGACCTCGGAAGGATGACAGTCCGAGTTAACCCCACCTGGTATCAATTCAACAGCTAAGCGGGATTCGAACTCAGGACCCGAGGATCCAAAGTCCGCCACCCTAACCATTAAGCCAACACCAGGCATAAAAAGTAGTCAAGAGTTGGCATGAAAAAGGGGAAACAAACTTAAAATATATACGTAACAAATAAATAATACAACTAACAATGATAAATTAAAGATAATAGGGTGGTGAGGAAGAGTTCAAAATTCCAGTCTTTGTTGAAGGAATATTTTATCAGAACCCCACCATCCCCCTCCTTCCTCCAAACACTCACTGCACATCTTGCCCAACTTCCTTTAACCCAGAACTCCTATCATAATCCATAAAGATAAAAATAAATTAAAATTAATCACACAAAATTCCCAAACCTCAAAGTCCAAAACAAGCTGCAGGTTGCACAGATCGAGGGATACAATTGTGTACTCCAACCATGACTGTGGGTTGAGAAGCCAGCCAGAATGTTGTTGGAGAGGACGATACATTTCGTTTCTGCTGAAGGCTGACATCGACACTGTGACCGATGGACTATCATCCTTCAATCCAATGACAGAGAGCTTTACCCTGTGTGGCATTGGGTGCATGGAGCTCTTCAGTGGGTTGTACATTTAAATATTGTATGAACTTTCAATGCAAACACACACATACACCATTACAAAGCATGAATGAATGAATGAATGAATGAATGAATAAACACATGAATAAACAATTCAATTAATAAATAAAATAATTAAGGTTATGGTTTTTCTCATTTAATCCACCATTTTAGTCAAACTCAAAGAATGATTTGCCTTACATCCCATTGTTAAAAAGTACGTTTTGCAAAACCGATCTTCATTGTTATGATTTTAAAATAGGACCGCAAGTCCTGAAGCTCACCTGGAGCAACAATCACTTAAACCCCCCACCAGACCACCTAAGACCCTGACTTTTTAAATGCTGTGAACAAACTTTGGTACATCACAAGTGATGAAGGTTGTGGTCAAGTATCATCGAAATCGTGTGTGTAGTTTCGGAGAAGACAGCAAATACATATTTTTTGGTGGTCACACCCCCCCCCCCCCGCACACACCCCTAGACCTTGATTTTTTTTTATGTCGTGACCAAACTTTGGTAAATCATGGGCGATGAAGGTTGTGGTAAAGTTTCATCGGAATTGTGTGCATAGTTTCTGAGAAGAAAGCAAGAAACTATTTTTCGCGGGGGGGGGGGGGGGGGTCAAAACTGGACCCACTTTGACCTCTGGTAGACCGCATCAGAGTACAATTTAAAGGAAAAAAAATACATCTTATGTATGCATTCAGAAAAAGACATCTCCAGGACATCAGTTTGTTATGCTCTGCATGGAGGCAGGATTAAAGGGAGCGAGTCGAGAAGTGGAGGGCGCGATAGCGAGTCGAAGATGAAGGGGGGTGGGGTGAGAGCAGGAGGTGAGGTTGGGGGAGGGCGAGAGCAAGACAAGCGGGGGCAGCAAGGGCAATTGTGAGATGAGCAAGGGGAGGCAACGGTGAGAACAGGAAGGGTTCAGAGCGAGATGAGGATGGTGGTCAAGAATATCATTAATGACTTACAAACAAAACAAACAAAAGAAAGAGCAAAAAAGCAACAAAAAAAAGTCTCTGCATTTACAAAGGCAAATGTTTTTTTTCCTTTTATATAAAAATGAAGAACAATGTGACCTGAGATTTGACCTTATTACCTGAGATTTGAGCTTTCAATCTTTTGGCTGTTCATTATTACTGAAGGTTTGGCTGAGCTGTGTAGCCTCAATCTCAGCTCAGTTTCACTCATCAACCAGCCAGTATCGAGCACATTCTTTCCATCTGAAGAACAAGCCAAGAACTAGTTTGCTTTCAACCACAGTAGTACAGTGGCAACCACTGTCACAAAATGTCACTTCTACAAAATAAACCCCCCACCCCCACCCCCACCACCCCTAAAACAAATCATGAATTTCCACAGGGGGAACCCTTGGGACAAGTATTCCAATTAAACTGGAGTGAAAATGAATTAGAGGTTGTCAATTAATGGTGAACAAAAGTCTTTGCAATAGTTAGTGGAGCACAAGTAAGTGGTGGACTCACTTACCCACAACACCAAAATCTCCTCCAGAGGCAGTGAACACAAATCCTTAAACATCAGAAGAAGTGTAATTAAATTAAGCATTTCATGCTGATCTTAAAATGCAAAAATGTAAGAGAAAACAGCAATAGAGATTGGGCTGGATCTTGTGATGGCAGAGGCCTAAAGCCCCTAAAACATGATGTTGAGGACGGAGTGCAGTGTGAGATGGTTAGGTGTGATGGTGACAACAATGAGCAAAGAAAACTATGATGGAATCCAACATACCAGAAGGTGTGACACTTCGAGGTGAGCACCCACTCTCCCATTGGTTGATAATGCACAGGTGAGTTTCCTGCATTGATATCAACAACAACAACAAGAATAACAATGGGTGAAAGTCACCAAAATAACCAAATAAAAGGCAACAAGAAAGCATCTGAAAATGCAAAGCCCGTCGGTTTTGTATTCGGACTTCTTCTTCTTATTATTCCGTATGCTAAACAGTACCTTTGACCTTTTGACTAAATTCTTAATTTGTCTTCTCCATCTTCTCAAAATAAAGCTTTGTTGAAAATTTGATGACAAAAGCTCAAATGGTAAAAAACAGTTATGACCCTGACAGACAGACAGACAGACAGACAGACAGACAGACACAGAAGTGATTGCAAAACCCTGTCTTCCACTGCACAGAGGACGGATAACAACAAAATAAAAATCGAAACAATTGCTGGGGCAATCACACTCAGGTCCAGAGGTATTGCTTTGACAAATTTATTCCCCATGAGGTGCACAGCATCATAGATACAAATGTAGTGGAAAAATAAAATGACAATATGACTGCAAAGCTTTCTTCATTAATCTGTTCACTGTATTTAAGTTTAACCAGTACACCAGCTCGGTGCAGGAGCAGGAGGAAGGGTCATGTTATTGTCCTCTCTGGGGTATGTAGATCACAGTGGATCTAGGCTCGGGTCTGTTAGTCTGTGGGGGAAGTGATGAGCAATGAGCATCTAATGCCTAAAGAACGTTGGGTTTCCTCCCTTTCAGTTTCGTGTTTAACAGCAGTAGCGACTGTTTAAAAAGGTAATCATATGTGTTTGTGGTTTATAATATTATTTACTTCTAGTGGGGGTTAACACGGCGTTTGGCCAAGGTGGAAAAACCCCTTGGGGAGAGGGGATATTATTAGTATCAATATTGTTTTGAAAAAACAATTTTAATGATATTATCATTATTGTTATTACTTTTGTTATTAGAAGTGGCCTTGGAAAACTATCTCTACCCTTTGATACAGATTTCGCTCAAGGCAGAAAACCACTTGGGAAAGGGGGGTGGGGGGGGGGGGTAAATGATGCTACAACCTCTGTCGTGTGACCCTTAGTCCACCTGTCAGGTTTGGTTGAGATTAGATATGTAACGACTGAATGTTTGGGGAATACACACACACACACACACACACACACACACACACACACACACACACACACACACACACACACACACACACACACACACACACACACACACACACACACACACACACACACACACACACACACACACACACACACCCCAAATTGTGTATTTTAGTATGACGAGTCGTATTGTCTCCCACGAATATGTTAATACAGGATACACACGTTACCAACACTGGTCAAAACGTTTTGGACAAAACCAAGATGGTGACTAACAGTCACATGATGTGGTGGAGCAATGAATTTCATCAAGTTCCTTGTGAACAGTTGATATTCACAGAAAAATTGTCCGGAATGTCTGCCCACCATTTTCTTGATGCACGTCCTTCATATAGTTGTGCGTTTAAATTGGTTCGGTGATTGATGAGCGATCTTGAGCATTCTCACGTGAAACAAACTGCTATCTCTCGAGCAACAATGAACGGGTAATTTGAGTGACTCATCGGATGACTATTTGTTAGATTGGAGAACATTGTGAAACAGCTGCATACCCATCCATCCAGCCGTCGGGACCATAGTCTGTGAAGAGCGTTGGTGCTGCCTTAGCAGTCTCCTTGGCTATTGGACACAATGCTGGACGGGTCACCACTCTAACACAAGATACCAGCAAGCTGGCACTCATTTTGCCGACCTCAGAAGGATGACAGGCTGCGTACCCCCTCCTCACAAACCCCACAAATATTTGGAGGGTTAGCATCAAAGTCACTACCAATGGATGGACGAGTATGTACATGTAGCAGAGGAAAGATAGGTGAGGTTTCATCAACCCCTTCTTTACTTCATTTTTCCCCCAAAATAAAAATCCACTCGTTCTAACGAGTGCAACACTTACTTACCCCAACCATGGCTGCCAAACAAGCACTGCAATGTTTCCTCATGGAAGTTGCAAGTGTCCTCGAGAATTACTGGTGATACGAAAAGAAAAAAAAAGTGTTCTCCCACTACTTTTGGAAAATAATTTTGTTACAATTTCATGATTACGTCATAACCAGCAATGGGAACCTACATAACCACGATAAAATCCATGTGAGGAAAATGGGATGTATCAAGCTGACCTCATCGAGAAATCGCCCGCTGAAGAAGCGGAACTTGATTAGCTGGCCAGCAGGCAACATCACTTTAACCTTCCATTGCTCACTGTTGATGAAACACACACGTTCACAACTACCTTTATGTCAAGCTCATAAGCCATGAACCCAAATAACTTTTTACGTGAAAGAAAAACAAAAAAACTCAAAAACTGTGGTTGAAGGCTGATAGAGGAGCTGGTGCGTGAACAACATTCAGAACAAGGACATTAGAGGACTGAAACATAAATTCCAAATCATTCCTCACCTCCAGTCAGAGAGCATTACAACATGGACAGATTCCGTTCTCCTCCCCTCTTCTCCCCTCTCTCCTCTATAACTCTCCCCTCTCCTCCCCCCCCCCCTTCCCCTCTGTCCCCTCCCCCTTCCACTATCCCTTCTCTCCTCTCTCTCTCTCTCTCTCTCTCTCCTCTCTCTCCTCTCTCTCCTCTCTCTCTCTCTCTCTCTCTCTCTCTCTCTCCTCTCTCTCCTCTCTCTCCTCTCTCTCCTCTCTCTCTCTCTCTCTCCTCTCTCTCCTCTCTCTCCTCTCTCTCTCCCTCTCTCTCTCTCTCTCCTCTCTCTCTCTCTCTCTCTCTCTCTCTCTCTCTCTCTCTCTCTCCTCTCTCTCCTCTCTCTCTCTCCTCTCTCTCCTCTCTCTCTCCTCTCCCCTCCTCTCTCTCTCTCTCCCCTCCTCTCCTCTCCTCTCCTCTCTCACGAGTAAATTTGGTTTGGTTTACTGCTGTGCAGTTGGGTTGTTTTTTGTATTCCCCACCCCCAATTTATTGTAAATAAATTATCTTGTTCATGAAAACTTGTTTGGTGGTTATCAGGGAACAGGAACTCAATAGCCTGTAACAGCAAATTGTCAAATATACCCGTAGAAGTGTAAATTTGATTCGCGCAAATAAGGCATCATTAAAAACGAGTCTTCAATTAATGGTTTGATGGGCCACCTCCAACAGGCTGATTCTCCGACGATCGTGTGCTTTTAACCGCAGACGCATGCGCAAATTAATAGATGTATGGAAGCGGAGACATTATGGGACCCTCCCCACCTGGTGGCGTGTTGTTCATTGAAGACCCGCAACCCTTACAATATAGTCTGCATGGGGATGATTTGGAACATCATCTCAGATCACTGAAGAAGATTGTTCAAATAGGCAGGTAATACGAGTACAGTACAAAGCACGCAAGATTATACCCTTCTTCCAAAGAATCCTTTTCCAGAAAGACAGCTTTTTGAGGATCCCAGTTGCCAAGGGGTTCAGCATCTCCGCAAATACCCAACAAATCACCTGCACACACACACACACACACACACACACACACACACACACACACACACACACACACACACACACACACACACACACACACACACACACACACACACACACACACACACACACACACACACACACACACACACACACACACACACACACACACACACACACACACACACACAGTCAGTATTTATACACACACTGCACACCACATCTCTCACTCTCACAAGCCTAAATTAAATAGCACAGCACAGTATAATCACCATCATTAACCCACCCACCCAGACAGACAGACAGCATTCTCACTCCCCCAATCCCCCACCACTTCCCCTTCAAGCACTTGTGAGCATCGTATGCACACACTTTTCCAGTCTCAATTGTTACCTGGTTCGACATTGGCTCTGACAACAAAGGTCACCTGACAGAGATCCATTGGGAACGAAGAACAAGGATGTAATTCTGTGGTAAACAGAGGGAGGAAGAGACTGGTGAAGGGAAGGTGTAAATAGAAATAACTTAGACACAGGAGGCCATTTTACCAATCATGCCTGCACTTTATGAACACCTCATCAATGGACTCGATGAGCCAATTTACTCAACACAACACGTGAAGCAGTAAGTAGTAGAAGTAACAATGGAACTTTGGCAACACAGGGACATCAAGGTGTGACATATTCTTTGACAAATTTTGTTTTGGAGTGAGAGGGTTGGAGGGGGGGGTTAAGTGTGGGGGGAAAATGGAGAGTATGAACAAAAAATGGACAACAAGCACATTCACCTTTCGACAAAAACCTCTCATTAATATAACTAGTACGTGCCCGTAAAAAAAAAAAAAAAACAATAATAATAATAAATAAATAAACCACACAGGCCGTTTCTTCGCTCTCACGTGCCCTACGTGCGTGACCCGGAAGTTCGATATTATTCGCAGTTACGATTATTCGCAATTTATTTTTAATACCCAATTATTCAATTAGCGCCAACGTATTTTACCTTTTCGCAATGTCGTGGCAAGGAAAAACAAAAAGAGAAGAGAGAGAAAAAATTTACTTCCTGGTTCGGAGCATACCAGCACTCTTATGTTCCCGAAATTTATACACCGTCTAATATGAAAACGATCATAACTTGGGCCATTGTGTTTATCTATAAATGCGCATAAGAAATCGAGAAATTATTAGAATACACAAAGTCATCATTATCCAGAAGCCCGTACGTTGTAACCCGTAATGGGGAACGCGCCTGAGCTTCCCTTCCCCATCGGCCACGCCCATGCAACAACATGTCTTGCCATTGGTTTGGTAAATAAATGGCCATAACTTGGGAAGCACTTGTCCGATTAATATCAAACCTTGAAAAGGCACGTCCTCAGGTCCCCAGCAATATACCTGGCAAGTTTCAATTAGATCGGACCAGAGGTTGGTGAGAAACAGCGGTCTCTCTCACTCACACACACACACACACACACACACACACACACACACACACACACACACACACACACACACACACACACACACACACACACACACACACACACACACACACACACACACACACACACACACACACACACACACACACACACACACACAGAATACACACATAAAACACACGCTCGCTCACACCATACATTATGCAGCATAGACACACAGCAAGCACAGCATGCCACACAGCACGCCACACAGCATAGACACACAGCACGCCACACAGCATAGACGCACAGTATGCCACGCACACACACACAGAATACACACCATACATTATGCAGCATACACACAGCAAGCACAGCATGCCACACAGCACGCCACACAGCATAGACACACAGCACGCCACACAGCATAGACGCACAGTATGCCACACACACACACACAGAATACACACCATACATTATGCAGCATACACACAGCAAGCCACACAGCAAAGACGCACAGCATGCCACGCGCACACACAGAATACACACATAACACACACAAGCTCGTTCACAAAATACATTATGCAGCATACACACAGCAAGCACAGCACGGCACACAGCATAGACGCACAGCACGCCACACAGCATGCCACACACACAGCATAGATGCACAGTACACCCCACACACAGCATAGACGCACAGCACGCCACACACACACACACACACACACACACACACACACACACACACACACACACACACACACACACACACACACACACACACACACAGTGCCACATACACAGCATAGACGCGCAGCACGCCACACACAGCATAGACACACACACTCCACACACACACACACACACACACACACACACACACAGTGCCACATACACAGCATAGACGCACAGCACGCCACACACACAGCACACACACACAGCACGCCACACACACACACACACACACACACACACACACACACACAGTGCCACATACACAGCATAGACGCACAGTGCCACATACACAGCATAGACGCACAGCACGCCACACACACACACACACACACACACACACACACACACACACACACACACAGTGCCACATACACAGCATAGACGCACAGCACGCCACACACACACACACACACACACACACACACACACACACACACACACACACACACACACACAGTGCCACATACACAGCATAGACGCACAGCACTCCACACACACACACACACACACACACACACACACAGTGCCACATACACAGCATAGACGCACAGCACGCCACATACACAGCATAGACGCACAGCACGCCACACACACAGCATAGACGCACAGCACGCCACACACACACACACACACACAGTGCCACATACACAGCATAGACGCACAGCACTCCACACACAGCATAGACACAGCACTCCACACACAGCACAGACACACAGCACAGACACACACACAGTACAGACACACAGCACGTCACGGCATACACACACATAACACGCACAGCACGACACACACACACTTATCACGGCACACACACGTCACACACACACACACAGCATGCGCGCACACACAAACAACATCCACGTACCTTCTTCCTCACTTGGGAACTATTAACAGGCCGCAGTGAGAAACAGCAACAGATACTACCTGATCACGACTTCGCCAAGATTGCAGAAATATACCTTTTCGCACACAACGCGAAATACTCAAATTCTACAGATGAGATTATAATTTTTAATCTCGACTTGCAATCTCCGTAACAATTCACAATCAAACTCGCGCCAACGTCGCATGAGCAGTATTTATATCAACGACTCCGCAAGCTCGGGGCTCAGGGCACGCCCATTGTACAGTACTTGGTACAACCTCCCTTGCCTGTCTCTGCAGGCGTAATCTTGGTGAGGGGCGTGGTCTTGGTGAGGAGCGTGGTCTTGGTGAGGGGCGTGGTCTTGGTAAGGGGCGTGGTCTTGCTGAGGGGCGTGGTCTTGGTAAGGGGCGTGGTCTTGCTGAGGGGCGTGGTCTTGGTGAGGGGCGTGGTCTTGGTGAGGGGCGTGGTCTTGGTGAGGGGCGTGGTCTTGGTGAGGAGCGTGGTCTTGGTGAGGGGCGTGGTCTTGCTGAGAGGCGTGGTCTTGGTGAGGGGCGTGGTCTTGCTGAGGGGCGTGGTCTTGGTAAGGGGCGTGGTCTTGGTGAGGGGCGTGGTCTTGGTGAGGGGCGTGGTCTTGGTGAGGGGCGTGGTCTTGGTGAGGGGAGTGGTCTTGGTGAGGGGCGTGGTCTTGGTGAGGGGCGGCATTTGTTTTTTCCTCAGTGAGTTCTCTTGTAATTAAATAAAACAGATGCTGTGCATTACATGTAATTAACTAGAGGGGGAGCACTCGGTAGAGTGCAAAACCTCCGCCGCCAATACTGCGAGGTCACTCAAGTGAACCTGATATCCTATTCATTCCATTTGATGTCAACAGTGCTCACAGAGTTATAGTTTGCAACTTTCCCTTTTACTTTTAACTTTTACATACTCAATTCATTCGTCATAACTAGATTCCTTGAGACAGAAATTGATTTTACGTGGATATATCCACCTGAAATTCCAAAATCAGCCGCAATTATAATTTTGGCATGTTTTTTTGTTGGAAATCACTTCTAACCTGGAGAAATGCAACAAAAAAAAAATCGAAATTTTGTTGAAAGAAAGATGCAAAAAAAATTTTTCTCTAACAATTTTTTTTTTGGGGGGGGGGGTTGGTTGAAAATCACTTAAAACATGAAGACATGCAAAAAAAAAAAAATTCAAATATTTTTTCAAAATTCCCGCCGTAGCGGCCATATTGGATTTTGTACCAGGTCCAAAATCTAATGGCATGATCCTTGGACCATACCTCATTCCCCCACCAAGTTTCGTAGAAATCCGTCGAGGAGTTTTTCCGTAATACTGTTCACAAACAAACAAACAAATAAAAACAATGTCACCCACAAGGTGACCCGTATCTTGCCAAAAGGTGACCACGTGTGACTTCTTTAAGGTCACACTGAGGTGAACAGAGCTGCTATCCACCAGGAGCGACTCCTTGAGAAATATCTGCCTACGAGAGATTCCGATGAGAATCGTTCTACAGAGTAACCATGAAAAATATGCGTTTGCCTCATAACGTCACCAAATGATGTCATAATGTCTCAAGCTTGACATATCTAGAAAGCACTCATCGAGGTGTTCAATTTGAGGTACTACACAATATGGTTCCTAAAACTTAAAAATTTGACCTTGGGGTCAAATATATTTGACCTCAGGCACTAACCATGAAGGTCAAGGCCAATCGCCACCAAAAATTAATCAGCTGAGCGCCAGACCATGAACTATATTCCCATGAAGTTTGAAGACGATCCAATCAAAATTACTCAAAAAATAAGGGTTTCGTCGACTCCCCTGATTTGCGACAAAGTGACCTTGACCTTTGACCTTGACCTTCAAAATTTTGTGCGCTGAAAGGGACCTCTATAGGCCTCTGATATGCGAAGTTACAAAAATTTCCAATGATAACTGTGCTCTGCAGAATTTTTTATACGTGATTACAGACAAACAAACAAACAAACAAAAAAAACATACAAGCCGACTAACATATCTTGCAAAAACTTCGTTTTGGCAAGAAAACAAACAAAAACAGAAAGGGGTGGAAACAGTAACCTCCGATCTTCGATGGCGGAGGTTTATAAACGAATATAGGAAGAACCACCACCACCACCACCACCAACACCCTGTGCCTGTTTGTGGTGAGGATGTTGAGATTG